>NW_019384302.1:101393-131523 GCF_000671375.1 Centruroides sculpturatus
ATAGAGCCTTTACTACATGAAAATGAAAATTAATGAATACACTGTGTACAGTAATTTACCTGATAAGACAGACCTCAGAAAAATACTTTATGAGGCATAAAGCTGTCTATAATGAAAATTAATTAACTAAGGATTTTTTTGCCCTGCCAGGGTGTGGCTGAGTTATCCGGACTGTCGAGTTTTCGAGACTCTACTGTACTAAGAAAATTTTTAAACGTGCATCTCATCATTTTAGGAAAAAGCTTCTCTTATACTTTTGTAATTATGTTAGAGCTGATAATTCAGTTTATGATTTCTTTTTCAATACACTATTACTATTATTTACCATTGAAATAACAAACAATTCCATTGGCATTATACAATGACTGTACTGTAAATTTATTATATAATGCTATTATGATGCAAATAAAACCAAAAATCTTTAAACACCAAGTAAAAATATGTGATAAAAAAAGTACTACTTAAACCTAACCTATTTTAAATCTACATGCTACTTAATTAATAGCTATACACTTTTTTAATTTAAAAAGAATTACAAACGAAATGAAATACATTAATATATACTTTTCATAAAATAAAATTTAAAACAAACTCACCTAACAACACTAAACTTCAAATTATAATTACCACCGGACTGTATTATGGGTGGATAACATAAATCAACTTGTGAAATATCAACACCACTAACATATTTTTTATCACTAACAGCTTGTTCCACACCTTCTGCCAACTTAGAATGTTTCACTTTCTAAAAATAAATTTCAAATAAAAATGTTATATTAAAATATTAAGTTGTAGAAATATTCAATTTTAGGAAGTATATTATTATTAAATTTTAAAATGTTAATGTCCAAGATATTATGTGATTAATTTATAATTATGTGAAATCCTCACCTTTCACTATTTTTTGAACATAAGCAAGTTTGAATTAAATCCTCAAATCATCAGATTCAATTATCATGTAATATTACCAAATGGAAATGAAATTCCTATTGGCAGTTAATGTATGTTTTTTTAATTTGTGATATTTATCTAATAATGATTAATAAAAGTATCTTAAGTTATCAACTTTAATTTTTATAATTTTCTATTAATTTCAAATAGATTTTTCTAATAATAAATAATGTATTTAATAAGAATTTTCACTAAGTAGAACTGTATTGTAATCTTATTCTATTGAAACTCTGAAAATATTTTCTACTAACTGTATATTTTTTAATTAAACAACACAAATTAGAATAAATATAACTATTATTAATCTTCTGTTTTTCATTAGAACTAGTTACATATATACCTTTTTTATTATGTCAGTCAGTCAACGTTAATCAAGTTTATCTCAAAAACAAATTTTGGAATAAATATTCTTAACAAGTTACTTTTAAGTAACATATCAATTATATTTAAAAAAACAGAGATATTCTATGTTTCTTTATATAATTAGGTATTATTAGCATAGTAATGCTAATAATTAATAATGGAACACATTGCTTTTGTGTTAAATATTGATAAATCAAGTTTAACTACTCATTTTATTGTTTGCCTAGCTATTTAATGTATATCTTTCATGCATTTAAAACTTTAAAATTTTTGCAAACTAAAAATTATGGTAACAGCATTGTCTTAATAAAAAATGTTCACAATATAATTCTACTTAGAATAAAACAACATATACAAAATATATACCATATTAAAAATATAATAAAAACTACCTTGTCAGCATCAATAATTTCCATAATTTGATCTTTAAGATACTTTGTGTAGACATCAACAGTGACCTGACATGCTTTCCTGACAGTGTTCAGCTCAACATCTTCTTTTGGTGACATGATATATGCTACAGCCGCACTTACATCCACCTATTTAAGCATCATACTCTATAATACTCTCATAAAATTTAAAATGCTATTTCTAATTTTACATTATTATGTATATTATACAGTGGAACCCCGGTTAACGAACGTCCTGGTTAACGACCAAATCGGTTAACGAACTTTTATTTTGCAAAAATTTTGTCTCGGATAACGAACGTAACGGTATTTTGTGTCAAATTTTAGTTGATGTTAGGCATGTGCGAGTTAAGCATTGGTTTTCCGAGTGTTTGTGCTATACTTCTTTTTTCAGTTTTGTGATTTATATATTTAATCAATATGGCATCCAAGAAAGAAAAAAGTCATAGTGGCAATAGAAAACGACAACGCGATATAAACTACAATGCGTTATCGCATTTGAGAAAAATTTTGATTAAAAGAGTAAGACAATCAACTTTAGATCAATTCTTTATGGAAAGAGTTTGTTTCTTTGTTAAGTTATGGCAAGGCAACACTTGGGTGATCTGACTAGAGGGAATGCCTTCTGGGAGGTATTTTTAAGGGAAATTGGCCCCTATTTAGGTGTTACAGACGTGGAGAAATCACAAAAAACTCCACGTGGCCAGCCCGTCTGAGCGCGGTGCGAACCCACGAATGAACTCCCCACGTTCAAGGTACGAAGACCACTTAGCCACTGGTGGTTTTTTTTTTTTCCGGAAGAGACTTCGACTCGAAGAATCTTCCGATGAAGTGCTACCCGTTATTTTTTTGGAGGGGATTTCCCTTCTAAGCATTAAGGTTCGTATATCTCCACTTTTCTGCCACCAACTACAACAAACGAAGGTATGTTGTAGTTTATTACAGTGCTATTTTATTAAACAGTGCTATTTTATTAAACAAAGTTTACATGTTTGTTGCTGTAATGATAGATACTACGTTTTCCTACATTTTCATCAAAGAAAATTACTGTATATTACAAATAAAATGACAAAAATTTCGGAGACTAGAACGGATTAATTGCATTTGCATTAATTTCTATGGGAAAAATTGCTTCAGTTAACGAACAATTCAGTTAACGAACGGAGTCGTGGAACGGATTAAGTTCGTTAACCGGGGTTCCACTGTATTTCCATATTAATATATGGCAGAAGTTTGTAAATCCAGCACCCAATGAAAAGTGGCCAATAATCTAGAATTGTCCAATAATAATCCAGTATGCCACTATTCTAAAAATTAGAATTTGGACTTGCAGTGCACTAATGACGCATGACAAAAACATAGTATACACCTAGATGATGATTATTATATGCCTGTGAATCATAAATCATTATTATTGTTAATTTTGTGCAGTAGCATGACCATTAACATTTTTACAGGTTTTACAAATCAATCTTAGTGGGATCAGATGGCCAAGCTTCAAGACATCAGCCTACCACTCTGGAGACCCAAATGAAATCTGGACAGATCAAAATCCCAGGAATTCTTTTGGGGTGATCTGTCCCAGATATGTCAGCCCTATCTCTTATCACCCTGCCTCCCTATTGTAGGCCTGGAAAAACCCTTAATAAGATTCATAAAAAGGCCCTCTTTGTGCCAACAGGGCAGAGAATAAATAAACAAACAAAAAAAAATCAATCTTGGCACAGTATAGTCATGCACTGTTTTATCTTCAGACTAATTAAAGAATATGCAAATTAGAAACATAAAGCAGAACATGCTGGTACAAAATGTAGAGTAATGTGTCTACAATGGTCAGGTAGCATATTATACATAAACTGTTTTTTTTTTTTTTTTTTTCAAGCTCTGATGGTCCATAAAAAAAAGACAAGTGTAATTAACAAAATGAATTTATTACCAAAAGTTAGGTACAAACATGGTTACTTTTCAACATAATCACCGTGAAGATTCAGGCATTTATCATATCTGTGAATGAGCTTTTCCATCCCCTTGTTGTAGAATGTTGCCACCAATGACTTGAGATGGGCCCTAACATTGTTTTGAATATTGTCATTAGTCTTGAACCTCTGCCCTCCTAGCCACTTTTTCTGTTCAGGAAAGAGGTTGAAGTCGCTTGGCGCTAAATTGGGGCTATACGCTGGGAGTTTAAAGGTCATGAAGACTACCACCTCCACCCAGCTTAAAACTTTTTAATGTGTGAAGACTTCTACTTCTTTTCTGCACTGAAAACATGGCTAGCAGGTTTGAGACTAATGATAATCTTCAAAACAACATTGTTACAATCATCTCAATTCACTGGCAGCAACATTCTATGACAAGAGGATGGAAAAGCTCGTCTTCAGATATGACAAATTCGTCAACCTTCACGGTGATTATGTTGAAAAGTAACTATGTTTGTACCTAACTTTTGGTAATAAATTCATTTTGTTATTTATACTCGTCTGTTTTATGGACCATTGGAGCTTGAAAAAACCGCTCTTTACATATAACTTATCAAATTTTGCAAAAATACAAAATCTTAGTTAATTTGATATTTTCACAATTCATCTCGCTAATCCCATAAGTGCTGAATTAACAAACTTAGTTGTGTTGTATATGATCAACTGCAGTAAGTCATACAAAGAAGAAATTTTCATTTTTTAAACATTTCTTTATTTAATCATTGGTTAAGTTATTATAAGATTTTGTTTTCATAAGAAACAAATCAAAATGAAATTTCTTTATTCAATTATCACTATAAATATTTAGGTTAATAAGTGTTTCCAGTGTAGCTTATATGAAATAAAATCAAGTTCATATGATGTATTGACAAAGATCTGATGATATAACTCTTACAGATATCAAAATAAAACATTCAAAATACATTTTTATAAGCAATTTTTCTCTAACTTTAATAATACTATTTACAGAATGATAAAATTTAGAGAAAGTGTACACCTAAAGATTCATTTTAAATGTTTTCTTTTGGTTACTGTAATGATTATATCATATCTCAGTCAATATATTATATGAATTTAAATATTTAATTTATAAATTTAAGAATATTCTAATGCCAATTCANAAAAAAAAAAATGTTCAACCCAATTCACACAGAATACTTTAATTTAAATCAAACAGTATCATTTCTATTAATATTTTCTTGCAAATTGATTTTCTATTTTTGCAAACTAAGTATTTGTATCTAGTTTATTTGGTTTAAAATCTAAAGTTATTAAATATCTATATGCAGCATTGTTATAAAAAAACTGATCCTTGAGAATTTCCAATACTTATATCTTAAAATAACGACTCTAAACGTTTTACTATATTTTACCCTAAATAGTTAATACACAAAAGCTTAATACATTCAAATAATTATAAATTAATTAACAGACATTTTTAGTAAGTACTTAATTTCATCAAACAGATGAAACTAAGCATACTATGTTATGCTTTTTTCCATAATTTTTTAAATTTAAAATACTGTATGCTTTTATATTAAAAAATTCTTTGAAAAACAAGTGTCAGAATTTTAAGGAAATTTGCATTAAATGGATAATTGTGGGAAAATATTTATTGACTTTTACTAGTATAAAAGGACCATAGAAATGCATTTGAGTTATTACAAATAATTTCAGAACTTAAAAGGAACATAACAATGCAATAACATTATTCTGATATTTAGAAATATTAATAAAATACACACCCAATATTTTTAGTCATTCTATCAACCAATTCTTTGTGCTCTTTTTCAACAAATGCAATAGCTGCATTATAAACGTCGCATAATTTTATGCCATCCTGAAGTTTGTTGAGAATCTCTTCTTGTAAAGTGACTAGAAAGTTGTAAAGATTCTGTTGCTCTTGAGTTGGATTGACAAGCAATGTTCTAACTATATTAGAGCAGTAGGATTTGTAACGTGCTCCCAATGCACATATGATAGCACCAAAATGAAGGTTATTTTTATCACTGAAAAAATATAAAAAAATAAATGAAATTATTAACTATTATTTACAATATTTCAATCTTAAAAGAAAAACAAACATTTTATTCCTAAAACAATAGCTCTCAACTAAGTTTTATCTTGCTAAGTTCATTTGTTAAAGTACATGTTAAACCTAAGTCTACATAAAGTATTGTCATTTTTCTCTAAAATAATTCTTGGGAGATGATCCTATCTTCTAATAATTTCAGTTTTACTAACTTTGTAGTAAATACTTTTCTTACTACATAACAGTTTGATACATAAATAATGTAAAATACTAATGTAAGCCAAGAATATAAACAGAATATTGTGCTGATAACCTAAATCTATATAAATCTCTTCTCAACAACAATTTCAATTTTGAAATGCTGTAGAAGTTTCAATTAAATAATTTAATAAATTTTGGAAAATATAAATTGATGCACAATGGAACAATAACTTGCAAACAAATTCAAGTTTAAGATTTTAATATTAAGTTTTCAAATTATCTTGAGTCTTCATCATCATCATTTCTGAAGTTCTGACTAGGTACTTTAGTTGTATCTGATGATACTAAGAAATTTTGAGTGTTTAGAAATACTAACAGGTAAGACCAGTGTTACCCAGGCAAAAATAACAATAAACATTATATTTATTACATTATTTTGTATTTATAACCCTTTTGTTATATAACATTATGGTGTTGATTTATATAACTATGAAGGTTATCTAACATAAGGATTTATCATACCAAGTGACCAATCTAACCACATTTTAAAAATTCTTTAAATTGTGTACAGTAGAGGAATAAAGAATTTTTAAAATGTGTTAGACTGGTCACTTGATGTAATAAACTCTTATGTAAGATAACCTTTGTAGTTGTATATATAAATCAAATACTATAATATAACAAATATGAAAACCATATAAACAGTTTGATCATTTTAGCCTACAACCATTGTCATGTTTATCATGATACTTAGATGGTACAAAATGGCACACTTTCAATGGTAGACTGGAATTGAAAATCTCTCTTAAATTTTTCAGATATCATAATATTTTCTAATGTTAACTCTAAGAAATTGTATCATTTGCAGCCAAATATCAAATGGTAATCTGCCCCAATAAATCAAATTTTGCAAAAAAAAAAAAAATTCCTATTTGCATGCCACCGTATCATTGATCCAATAAAAAGAAGGGACTGTTGTGGAAGGGGATTGGAGTAATTCAACCAAAAGTAGTAGTTGACTTCCTTCTGGATGAGAGGATGGTCAATGACTACTAATTAATACTGGTCTACTATTAATATTTGAAAAGTGATCCATGTTAGACAGGTTGAGATGGCCCTGCATGTGATCAAAGTTGTTAACCTTAACATCTGAAAGACTTCGTATGACTTGTTTAAATAAAAAAGTCTTATAAAAATCTGAGAATAATTGCTTTTATGTAATAATAAAGTGTTTATATTTTTGCAATAGATTGTATAAACTACATTGGAAGCATGTCCTTGTAAATATCGAATTTATAAAATATTATTAGAATTAGTTTGGTTTATTTGTTTACAGCAATGCGATATGTGAGCAATCTGAATGCATCCTGGGAAGACTTTTATATGAAGCTGGCCCCTATTTAAGTATTACTAGTGTGAAGAAAACTTAGAAAACTCCAGTCCATTGGCCATGCCCAAACCCACAACTGACTACTAGTGTTTGTTGGTTTTATCCACTTGGTTACTGGAGGGTGCTTATTAGAATTAAGAACGTATCATTCAGAAATGAAAAAACTTGAATTGTTAGATGTGAAAAGTTAAATACTTATAATAAACTTTTCACAGGGTAACACTTTTGATTTCACACAGGAAAGTGCTATGTGCTATCTGTCATACAGTGATATAGCACATTAATTTGTGTTACATCACTGTAGCAATAATTAAGTGAAAATAATATACATTTTTTAAAATTATATCCATTTTAAGAATTATATTTAATTATTTCCTTAAAGTTTTTGTCAATAGATCACACATGTAAACCCAGCAAAACAAATGTAGACTGAAATTAATCAATATATAGAAATCCAATCACTATTTTGAGGTGATATTTATGGACATTATCTAAGTTAGAAGTATGTTAATGTAAATGCTGAGTTTCCTAGCAATTGGTCAAATGGGATAAGTTTACATAGCAAACGAACAAACATCCTCATTTATAAATATATACTAGCTGTTACGTGTGGCTTTGTCCGCGAGGATTCTGCAAGCAAATCCTATTTACAAGGTCTGTTCAAAAAGTATCGGACCTTTGGTCGGTAAAAATAAATTTATTTATTTTTAGGTACAAAACCCTAATCCCCTTCAAAGTACTCTCCTTGGTAATCTATACACTTCTCCCAGCGTTTCTGCCATCGCTGGAAACACCGGCGGAACGCATCTTTTGGAATGGCCATCAGCCGGTTCGTCGCATTTCGCATGATGTCTTCTCTTGACTCAAATCGGGTTCCTTTTAGCGGCATTTTCAGCTTGGAAAATAGCCAAAAGTCACACGGAGCCATGTCGGGAGAATATGGAGGGTGACGAACCACAGGAATGTTATGTTTGGCAACGAAAGTCTGAATCAGATGCGCAGAATGGGCGGGTGCATTATCATGATGGAGCTGCCAAGTTTTGGTTGACCACAGATCCGGTCGTTTTCGTCGCACAGCATTACAAAGACGACGAAGGACCTGCTTGTAGTAATATTTTGTGATGGTTTGGCCTTGTGGTGCGTACTCATGATGCACCACCCCTCGGGAGTCGAAAAAAACTGTCAACATGACCTTGACTTTGCTGCGGACCTGTCGCGCTTTTTTTGGCCTCAGTGATGTCGAATGTTTCCACTGTGACGACTGCTTCTTGGTTTCTGGGTCGTACCCATAAACCCACGACTCATCACCTGTGATTATGGTGTTCAGAAAATTGGGATTACTACTTGCATTGTCCAGCATGTCCTGTGCGATTTCCAGACGTCTTTGCTTCTGCTCCACTGTTAGCAGTTTCGGTACGAATTTCGCGGACACTCTCTTCAAACCCAAATCCTCGGTCAAAATTGAATGTACCGATCCAATGCTTACTCCTGTCTCGTTCGCAAGTTCTCTGACTGTCATCCGACGGTCCATCATGACTAAAGTCCGCAATTGCTCAATGACAGTCTCATTTCGGCTTGTTGAAGGTCTGCCTGAACGTGGTTTGCTGTCCACTGATGCGCGGCCATCTTTGAAGCGGTTGTACCATTCTTTTATCCGTGTCTTGCTCATGGCATCGTCCCCAAAAGCCTGTTGAATCTTCCGAATGGTTTCCACTTGGGTATCGCCAAGCTTTTGGCAAAATTTGATGCAACATCGCTGCTCATTTTGTTCGGTCATTTTCTAACGTACTGAAATGCGACGAGCGGTCACTACACGTCCTCACTCATGGGCCGATTGCCAGCGACTGACGCTTCCCGCTGGCGGGAAAAAATTCAGGACTGCGCATGACTGTCTCCTACACATCTTGACCGAAGGAGACCTCTCGCGCATCACTAGTTTACGCGGAAAAAAAAAAGGTCCGATACTTTTTGAACAGACCTTGTATATATTGCATGCTGTGCAAACTAAATGCATAATTGTCACTGTTCTCACTGCTAAAGTTGCAGCTGCCCATTAGTGCCCTCCTGTAGTGTGTTGATTAGTGGCAGGAAACTACTTTTGGCTTAACACTTCCAGATATGCACATGTGTGCAACAAAGGTGTGGCACACATTTGTTGCAGACACGTGTTCCCAAATATTGCACCTTGAAATCTTGCTTGCATAACAGTAACATTTCGTACTGATGATGCCACCAAAAGAAGCCCAGAAATGTTGCATCATTAAAGTTTCAAAGCAAACCAAGATGGACAAGTACAAATTTTTTAATATATCGTGCTAATGATCAATTGTATTTTGTCACTTTTGGCTAATAACATATATAGTTTCTGTCAGCTTTGTTACAGCATAATGCATGATCTTGTAATATACATGTTTGTATATAATAAAGGATAGAAATCTCAAGAGAATGAATAATTTTGAGTACAGGTGGTTTTTTTATGTAGGGAGTTTAAAAAACAAAAATATTTTCAAATAACAGATATTTTCCTGGGAGTGCCAGAAATTTGTTGTTCATGATATAATAGATTTTCACAACAATGGTTGATTTTCAGTGCCCTGGGCAATTTGTTAAAACGAAGTTTTACTGTATATATATTTTATAAATGTACAAATATGATAATAAACAAAGAATAATATATGTATTTTTTCCAGTTTTCATTATTTATTTACTATAATTATATTTAGTTAATATTTGTTTCTATTATGTTTACGTTACAAAATTTATGTCAGACTGACTAAGTTTTTGAAGGGATCTTAGATCTCAGTAATTTAAGAACCACTGTTTTAAACAGTTTTAGTTTCATCTAAAAAAAATGGCTGATGTAAATTTATTTGTTATTGGATAATTAATTGTAGATGTTTTTTCAAACTTGTGAACCTAACTGTTTTGGGAAATAACAATCAATATTTAAATAATTATAACTTGCACAAAAATAAATTTTTTTAAAATGCAATAATAGGACTTGATTTATTTTTACAGAATAGATATTTTATAATGAATTAATAAAAATACTAAAAACTAATTTATTATTCTTAGCTCAAATGTGAAATTTAAAGTTGTGTAAAAAATCAACTTTATCATAGTACTTACATAAAAGATGCTTCGAAAGTATGCAATTAGATTGATGGAAATAAATAAATGATTACTTAATAATAATTATTTTCAGAATATAGCATATAAGATTTGTCCAATAATCTTCTATATCTGTAAATGAAGATGTTTGTTTGTTTACTATGCATTCCTAGGCCAATTTGACCAATTGCTATGAAACACAGCAATTACTTTAACATACTTTTAACTTAGATAACATTGTACATACCATTCCGAAATATTAATTGAATTTGTAATTATCAATTAATTTTTCTCCACATTCAATTTGCTGGATTTACATGTAGTGTCATCTATTGGCTAGAAAATTTAAAAAATAATAAACTAAATATAATTCATGCAAAAAAGAATATAATTAAAACAATTATATTTACTTAATTACTTCTACAATGATGTAGCAGGAATTAGATGCAGTATACAGGGTGTTTATAAATGAATGGTTTGGTTTTAAAAATTAATAATCAGTCTATTTATTAGAGAGGTTGCGGCCGATGTTTTCAACGCGAAAACTTGTACGTCGAACGTTCAGCGCTGCTTTCCTGTAAACCTAGAAGTTTGACAATGCCGTTTGAAACTTCGATCATGATTCCACTGACGTTCCAAACGGCATTGTCAAACTTCTAGGTTTACAGGAAAGCGGCGCTGAACTTCTGAGGTACACGTTTTCGCGTTGAAAACGTCGGCCGCAAACTCTCTATTACCTTATATGGACAAACCTTACAGCATAAGTTGCAGCAACTGTTCAAGTTTTTTATGCATTAATTACAATCCTTCAATATGTGCACCCATGGTCATTCGACACACATCTACATGGTAATTAAATTCTTTCCCTACGTGGTGTAGCATGTCCTCCGTGATGGTCTGCAGGGCATGCTTTATCTGATTACACAGTTCCTCAAGGGACACAGGCATTGGCGGTACATAAACTTGGTCTTTAACAAACCCCCACAAAAAGAAATCACAAAGTGTTAAATCCAGAAAACGGAGTGGCCAGGGGAGCAGGTTATTGTCTGCTGTTGCACCACATCCAATCCAGCATTGGTGAAGAACACGATTAAGAAGCTTGCGTACATTCCTGTGAACTTGGACAGTTGCCACTGCTTATACTGTAAGGTTTGCTGTAAGGTAATAAATAAATTTATTATTAATTTTTAAAACTGCACCATTTATTTATAAACACCCTGTATTATTACTTACAGATTGCTCGGAGTACTCGTGTGTTCATTCAAAAGTGTTACACTATAAAAACTACATAAGTATTTAATTTTCCACATCTAACAACTCTAATTTTTTCATTTCTGAATGGTACTTTCTTAGTTCTAACAAGTCCCCACTAGTGGCCAAGTGGATGGAAACCTTAACACTGGTTCATGGGTTCGAGCATCACCAACAGATTTTGCCACATGCAGTTTTCTGGGTTTTCTTTTCATTAGTGACACCTAAGTAGGGACGAGTTTCTCAGTTTAAAGTCCTCCCAGGAGGCAGCCCCTTGGCAGAATTGAAAATATGATATCTTAAATTTAAGATATATTTTCAAATACCGGTTTACTTGACCAATGAAATTTTGCCATTTCATACCATCCAAGTATCATGATAAACATGATAATCGTAGGCTCTTTATATGATTTTATTTTAATGTTTTTTGTTGTTATTTTTTGCCTGTACAACACTGGGCTTATCTACTATTTATCTGATAAATAAAAAGTTAACTATAATTGATTCTGCACTGCAATGAAATTCGTGGTTGTATCAGAAGATATATTAGTGTGCATGAATGCCAAGCCATGTCACTCTGTACACAGTTCAATTAGCTGTGGGACACAATGTTGTCAGATGCTAAGCCTATGTCTATTGCATTTATAGTTTCTTTATAATGACTAAGTGTGTTGAGCAATTAATTTGCCTTAAATTTTGAAAACAATTGAACATTCATATGCAGAAACAAACTTTTGGGGATAAATCTATGGGCAAAACACAAATTAAGGAGTGTTTTCAACAATTTAAGGATGACTATGATTTAGTTGAAATGATTTCCACTTGGACAAGCTGCATCAACCATAATGTCTGAAAATGTGGAATTTATGTGCACTACAATCAATGAAGATTATACAGTAGTTTGACTGTATGAAAGTTTGAAGATTTTGGCATTCCAAAAAACCATTGTTTCAGAAATTCTANCCTGCCTCCCTATTGTAGGCCTGGAAAAACCCTTAATAAGATTCATAAAAAGGCCCTCTTTGTGCCAACAGGGCAGAGAATAAATAAACAAACAAAAAAAAATCAATCTTGGCACAGTATAGTCATGCACTGTTTTATCTTCAGACTAATTAAAGAATATGCAAATTAGAAACATAAAGCAGAACATGCTGGTACAAAATGTAGAGTAATGTGTCTACAATGGTCAGGTAGCATATTATACATAAACTTTTTTTTTTTTTTTTTTCAAGCTCTGATGGTCCATAAAAAAAAGACAAGTGTAATTAACAAAATGAATTTATTACCAAAAGTTAGGTACAAACATGGTTACTTTTCAACATAATCACCGTGAAGATTCAGGCATTTATCATATCTGTGAATGAGCTTTTCCATCCCCTTGTTGTAGAATGTTGCCACCAATGACTTGAGATGGGCCCTAACATTGTTTTGAATATTGTCATTAGTCTTGAACCTCTGCCCTCCTAGCCACTTTTTCTGTTCAGGAAAGAGGTTGAAGTCGCTTGGCGCTAAATTGGGGCTATACGCTGGGAGTTTAAAGGTCATGAAGACTACCACCTCCACCCAGCTTAAAACTTTTTAATGTGTGAAGACTTCTACTTCTTTTCTGCACTGAAAACATGGCTAGCAGGTTTGAGACTAATGATAATCTTCAAAACAACATTGTTACAATCATCTCAATTCACTGGCAGCAACATTCTATGACAAGAGGATGGAAAAGCTCGTCTTCAGATATGACAAATTCGTCAACCTTCACGGTGATTATGTTGAAAAGTAACTATGTTTGTACCTAACTTTTGGTAATAAATTCATTTTGTTATTTATACTCGTCTGTTTTATGGACCATTGGAGCTTGAAAAAACCGCTCTTTACATATAACTTATCAAATTTTGCAAAAATACAAAATCTTAGTTAATTTGATATTTTCACAATTCATCTCGCTAATCCCATAAGTGCTGAATTAACAAACTTAGTTGTGTTGTATATGATCAACTGCAGTAAGTCATACAAAGAAGAAATTTTCATTTTTTAAACATTTCTTTATTTAATCATTGGTTAAGTTATTATAAGATTTTGTTTTCATAAGAAACAAATCAAAATGAAATTTCTTTATTCAATTATCACTATAAATATTTAGGTTAATAAGTGTTTCCAGTGTAGCTTATATGAAATAAAATCAAGTTCATATGATGTATTGACAAAGATCTGATGATATAACTCTTACAGATATCAAAATAAAACATTCAAAATACATTTTTATAAGCAATTTTTCTCTAACTTTAATAATACTATTTACAGAATGATAAAATTTAGAGAAAGTGTACACCTAAAGATTCATTTTAAATGTTTTCTTTTGGTTACTGTAATGATTATATCATATCTCAGTCAATATATTATATGAATTTAAATATTTAATTTATAAATTTAAGAATATTCTAATGCCAATTCATGGACATTAAGAATCAATAAATTAAAAATTACAAAAAATAAAAAAATCATCCATTAATTAAAAATAATTATACAAACCTTTTCAAACTTCCCTGCTCCTAGAGCAGTTCTCCATGAATCTAGAAATTCACCAGGAAATTTGTCTTTTACAAAACAACCAATTGTGCTTCCCTGTAAAAAGATATTATTATAATAATTAATGATTATCTCTTATAATAATCATAAACTTTATTTTTACAACCTTGAATGTTCTTTTGAAACTCTAAATGTTTTTTGAATTGAAATTTATTTCATTTTATAAATTTAATTATGATGGAAAAAATTATTAAAACTCAATTCCTCACTAAAATACATTGTATTAAAATCTTGTCATAAATTATCAATACTGTAGACTTCTATAATTTTATGCTACTTATAAAAATTTTTTCTGTAAATACTTTTAAATTTAAAAAATAGAATCTAATGTAATATTGAAAAACAGAAAATCATGGAACTAAATAAATTATAGAGTTTAGAAAACTTTAAAATTATGAATTAAAACATGTGCATTCTGTTACACTGAAGAAAGATTTTGTTCAATATATTAATTGTTTTAGTAAATCTGAATTAATCTTTACTACATTATCTATTAATTTGCATTTGAATGAATTCTGAGAAATATTTCTCAGAGACGATAAAAATTTCAATAATTCTAATAAATTTTTTAGTTATGAGCAACGATTAGTATAGTTTTTATCAAATAAAATGCAATATATTAATTTAAATACATTCTTAAAAATCTCTCATAAATTAAAACAATAAGTGTTTTATTTTTTGAATATTTAGCAATTTATTTTAAAATCCACAAATAGTACTTATATTTTAGTA
This sequence comes from Centruroides sculpturatus, assembly GCF_000671375.1. Classification (NCBI taxonomy): domain Eukaryota; kingdom Metazoa; phylum Arthropoda; class Arachnida; order Scorpiones; family Buthidae; genus Centruroides; species Centruroides sculpturatus. The sequence goes on from NW_019384302.1 coordinate 116,400, forward strand.
TTTATATTTTCATTAAATATAGATAGTTCAAGTCATTTCTGGTAAGAGAAAATATTTATTTAATATATAACTATATTATAGAAATTAATTATAAAAAATATATAATTAATGAATAACCATAAGATGCATAGTTTTATGTTTTTACCTTCCGACTTTTCTTGATGGCTTCGATTAATTTTTCAAAATTTGCCTTATCTTTATCAGCCTATAAATAAAATAACTAACTATATAAAATCTCCTCTATACATAATAAAATAGTAATTGATTTAAGTTCAAATGTTTCATCAATTAAATTATCACCTAAATCACATCATGCATTTTTTTGTTGATTTTATGTAATCAAAATTAATTAATAGAGCAATTTTTTACTTTAAACTCTAAGAAGAGTAGGGCTGAATTTAGACATGTGGCCCTAAACTGTAACTTTGTAACATGAGATTCTAAGTCAAAATTTGTTTAGCTTATGAATAAATTCAACCCTGTTGTTTGAACCAAATAATTCATATAAACTTCCAAATAGAGAATTTAATTGTCAATAACCTAAATTATTATTTACGAATAATGCTGCTTCATTTAAAATTAGTTAAAATTTTTCCTAAATTTAATAAATGTTATTCAGCAGTTATGAATAGTTTTTATATTTAACTATTATATTATTTTATATTTATAGTTTTTATATAATACTGATATTTTCATTATACAAATATTTTCAAATTCCAGACAGAATCTTTCTAATTTAACTTACTTTATCTCTTGTTAAAAGTATAACTGGTGGAACTGCATTTTCATTTTCTTTACTGGATTCAATTTGTTTTAAAAATTCTACCTTCTTTTTACTGGCTAAAAAGTATATTTCATTTTCACAAAGAACCATAAGAGTGTCAGTCAGTTCGTATCCCAACAGCCAAGTCTAAAATTAAAATCACAAAATATATGAGTATCAAAATATAATAACTAATTAAGTACAATGTCATTACATAAAAGTGAAAAAGTGAATGACAAATTAACTTAAAGCAATATAAATTTATATTTAAAAAGATTATTGTGAGATAATTTAAAATAATAATTCGAGAGGATCTGTAGTAAAATCAACCCAGAATTGTAGCCAATTTTAATGAAATATTAAAATAATATATAATCAATTAATTGGTACAGATATTTCTTTTATGTATAAAAATGAATCAGGGTTGAAGTTAGTGATATTTATTAAAAATATCACTAATTCCAAAGCAAATACCATACTAAACAATTCCTTCAAAACTTTTTGAAAGTGTTAGATCNAGATTAACAAAAAAAAAAAAAAAAAAAAAAAATCTTAATCTTCTATCTTCAGAAGCTTTATCTTCTAATTTTATTATTTAACAATGTTTTGTATAAAAGTTTTATTGGACTAAAATTTGAAAAAAATTGTAGACCTATAAATTCCCATTGTTGTCCATCTGTCTTTCCTTAATCTCAAGAATAGAGTTAGATAGATAAAAAAACGAGACCAGATATGTAAAGTGTAGAGACAGGAGCCCCCAATTAACTGTATGAGAACTTTCGATGCAAACTGAAAATCAAGTTACTTTAATTCAAAACTTTACTCTGAAAGCAGTTAATAGATGACTGGAATGACTCCATTGCTAATGGAAAAGTATGATGTACAGGGGCACAACACTATACTACTAATTTGAGATGGAGAGCATATATTTTAAATGAAATAAATTAAAAATTTCACCATCCGACATTTGTGACGATGTCATAATAAATAATAGCTCGTTATTACTTAAATCCTGATTGATTGCCAGCAGGATGTAAAAAATGTAAACTATAACAAAATTAGTACAATACTAACATTGTACAACCTAATTTTAATCAAAGTAAGTATTGTGAGAAATTGAGCCCAAATGTTGTTTTATTTTCTTCGATCATTATATTTTGTTTCAGTTGTATTTTTATTTTAGGAAGTTTCTTTTGTTAGAAGGGTGAAAAACCCGTACTCTCCATTAAAACAGCCTTGCCCTGTATCTGTTGTTGCTTATGTCAGTAGGTCCCAGCCAAAAACAGCATTTATGATTTGGTAAATTAAAAGATGGTCATTAATTCATTATGTCACAGGGAGTTTAGTCAACTTAATATTAATAATTTTTTTAAAAATTAAATTTGAAACTGTGTCTTCCTATGTACTTTGTTTCCTCAGCACGATGAAGTGCAATTGATTAGACACAAGGCAGTTTTTTACATTCTTTATTTGTTCGTTATAAGAATGTAAAAAATTGCCTTGTGTCTAATCAATTGTGTCATCATGCAGAGGAAATAAAATTAATACATTTCCATAAGAGAATTGTAAAACAATTGTAACAAATAGGTACATAGATGAGCATGCAATGTCACATTCAATGCTTAAAAGACTGCAAAAGGTGAGCCAAGGTGTAATTCCCAGATGACACAGAGTGTAACAAATAGGTGATTGGCTTGAGAAAAGTTGCAATTTTATGGTAGATTTAAGGCATAAGTTCAGAAGCATTGGTGTTTTGTTGGATAAAAGTGGATGGATTATTTTGCTTTTTTTGTTTAAAATAATAGTTTTGTTTAGAATTAATTTTTTTTCTACATTTATTATTTAATCATTTAATGCATTAGTGTCAATTAAACTTTAATGGAAATTTGCTAATCATACTTTATATTTTTTCAAACATTGAATTTCATTGTTAACAAGCTCATTTTGTTAAAATTTGAACTTCAACTATCTAATAAATTAGATATAAGGTTGAGATTTGTGATCTTATATAACTTTCACCCAAAATTAAACTTCTTTAGGCTTAACAACTTAAAAACAATTATCCAAGCCTCAATAAATCCATTTAATTTTGGATGAACATATTTGCTTAAAGATATAATACCAATATTTCATGATTTATTCATTTCATTATAACTAGTAAAGTTGCCTGTCAAAAATGACAAATTATACAATGCTTAGTATAGTAAAATTAAATGAAATAACTATTAAGTACAATATTTTATAAAAAATGTACATCACAAAACTTCTTCGAAAATAATATTTCTGATAGATGCATCATTTTTTTATCATCATTATGTGTAATTTTTACCATCATGAAAGATATTATTGGCCAAACTCAATGAATTTTAAGGGAGTTATTCTAATTAGTTTTTTTAATGGCATGTCCAAAATTCATTGTGGTTCTTTTGCACTGGCAACTTAATACAGTGGGTGATCGGTTAACGAACAGATCGGATAACGAACACTTTCGCGAAAGATTTTTATGTTCGGACAACGAACACATGATCGGATAATGAACACTGCACAGAACGAACATAAGAAGAAGCGACGTAAAATAATGAATACCGATTGGTCTTCTCTTGTCTTCAGGCAACAATTCGAAACTTTTCAGAGTGTGGGAGACATCGACATCGACGCTCAAGCCTGTATATACCAATCGGATAGTACTGTATTCCTACGAACTTTGAAATTCTCCCTTGTAATTCCAGCCTTTTATTTTTCTGACAAAACAATTCTTTTATGTATCCGCAAGACTGTCGGGTAAGCACAAGTTAAGTTTTGCGTCTGTTTTTTTTTCTGTTCAAAAGGTGAGAGTATAATAGCAAAGGTAGAAAGTGGGCAGAAGATGCCTAATGTTGCTGGGCAGTATGGCGTGAACAGGTCTACAGTAGGCCGCAGTTCAATCTTATTTAAGAAAAATACTGTATAATCAAGAAGACTCAAGCAGCTAAAGGAGTAACAAAAATCACATCTGAGAAATAAAGAACATCGAAGAGTTCATAATGGAACCTGAAACGGATCTGACGACAGAAGAACGCCAAGAACTCTTGAATGAAGAACACCAAGAAACTCGGCGAGATATGTTTTCTTCTGAAAAAGAGGATTAATGCCGATATCTGTTATTAAAGATCCTTTGAAGAAGTGGGAGGATGTCAGAACAACGGTCTTAGAATGGCATCCAAACCAGGTTGAGGCTTGGGGATTTCTACAATTGCAATGCTATTAATTACTTACGAAAAATCCTGAAGAAGAGAGAAAAGCAATCGACATTAGACAGATTCTTTAACCCTTTCAAACGGAAAAAACATGACTAATAAAAACGCAAGACTGTGTATGTATGTATTTTTATTATTACATATAAATAAACGTAGTAAGAAAGTATATATTTTTTATTTTTGGGGGCTCCAGAACGAATTAATTAAATTCCCATTAAAACCTATGGTAAATCGATAATCGGTTAACGAACAATTCAGATAGCGAACAAAGTCTTGGAACGGATTATGTTCGTTAACCGATCACCCACTGTATAGAAGAAAGATGACAATAGCACTTTTTAGATGTTTGCCCAACATGAAAATCGTTTGTTAAAAGTAAAGAAAATAATGTCTTATTAGCTTTGAATGTAAAATAGATATTTAAGAAAGCACAAAAACATGCGAACTGCTATGTTGCCACAACAATAAAGACTGTGTGCATTTAAATAATTTTAAATGAAGTAAAACACGTAACATGTAAAAATAAATTCATGTTTTTAATTTCTTGCTTATAAATAATATTGTCAAAGTGAAGCATGTGATAACACAAACAGTTATGTGATAAAATGTAAAAGTTTTAAATATAAATTTTAAACGTTTTTGAAGCATTATATTTTTATGAACTACAGTAGATTCATCAATATCTGGACTGATCAAAAGCAATCAAAATTTTTGAAAATTTGCACACTACTATGAATCTTGCATATTGCAGTGTATAGTTTTTAATTTATTTTTTTATTAAGATTGCCTTGAAGTGTGTAGAAGAGCACAATGAATCAACCATGATGATGATGATAAGGAATTGGCATGATGTAGCAGCTCATCAGCAAATTGAGAAAAATAAATCAAATGACTTTAACAAAATACTTTCAAAATTAATTGTACTTGTCAAAAATAAGCATTAAAGTCAAAATAAATACTTCTTATACATACAGTGGCATATATGTTACAGTTTTATTTAAAAGTTATTATACTACCTTATCCAAATTTTTCTAATATCCAGGTCACTCCTGTCATATTAGTTCGAATATGGGAGAGTCTACAGCATATAAGTTATGATGATTAATTTAAGATACAAATTACCGTTCAATACAAAATATTCTAATAATATTTGGATTTCCGTTGTATGAATAAATTAATTTTTCACAAATTAAAGACAAAGTCACTCTAAAAATATATTTCAGATGATCACCATTTTTACATAGTGTTCTAGAACAAATTATAGACAGCTGTAAAAATGGTGATTGCCTGAAATATATTTTTAGAGCGACTTTGTCTTTAATTTGTGAAAAAATTCTAATAATAGTCATGCAACAGTACTAATGATCACATAACTGACCAACAAAAAATCACCAAAATTGTTAATAAATTTCATCGTTTCAAAATATATTCAAATTCCTATACAGTAGTTTTCTGCACATTTAGCGGTCATATGACTTAATTTGAGACCCATTTGCAGAATTTGATCAATGGAAAATGCATGAACTAAGTCAATTTGTTTGTTTTAGAATATATAGTTTATCTTTGCTATATTTCATATAAATAAACAGAATCAAACATTTTAACTTATAATCATGGAAGATTAAGAACAATAAAACCATTTAATTACTTAAATGCATTAATAACCATAATTGAAATTATAGCAGCAACTCAATTATCTGAAATGGTTTACAAACAAACAAAATGAAACTAAAATGCATAGTTTTTTGAGGAAAAAAGTACAAAACTGCTGTATAGAACTTATCATAGAGGAACACACTTGATGAAGAGAGACTTTATTTTGTACAAAGGATATGCTATACAGCAATTTTGTACCTTTTTCCCAAAGAACATAGTAAGGTCAAGAAGCAATCAAGTATTATAGAATGTATAGCATTGTGAATACTACAGAGTATATTATAGAGACCAAAGTCATCACGTATAACTAAAAATTACATCATCATATGTTGATTGTAGTGCCAGACAAAACTATGCTTTATATGTAACATTATGTTAGATTTTGAATAAATTAATTTACTTTAAAATAGACTAATTTTATTACAATATTTACGGTTCATGAAACTTTAAATGTACAGTTTTTGGTGTACCTAAAACACAAAAACAAATGAATTTCTGGATTATATAAAAGACTCTCCTAGTTCCATCAAGTTTGGACAATTGAGTTTTCACTGTATTTAAATTATTATATCAATTAGAAATAAAATATATTAAAAATCCATTTTTACAATACCTGTATGGCTGTTGATTTACTGTATACAATTTCCTCATCTAGTCCAACTCCAACAACAAGAGCATCCACTTTAGAAAGACCATTATCATTATCCTCTGCCTTCTGAAATTTTAAAGCAAAATCATTACGAATTATTAAAGCATAAAATTAAATCATAAATTTAGAATATAACAATTATTTATAAATAAAATTAATTATAGATACATTATACATAAACAATTTCTATTTTTGTAATTTAAACTATATATTAAAATTATTAAAACTTTGTAAACACTAATACTTCAATACCTGATGTAACTATGAACAAAACTTTTCCAAAAATTCTGTAGATATATTGTCAAGATTTTATCAAGCTTTAATATCAGATGCAAATACTTGTTGGCTTTAGGGACCAACCATTCTTACAAACATCAACTTTGATGCATGCTTTTGTGAAACTGTATCAAAATTCTTTTTATAAATAAAACAATTTCTTCTAACTTTAGCTAAAAACTAGTCTTAGAAATTATTTATCAGTTGTATATATTTAGTTTGGAGGGAAATCCTCTTCCTTACAAGTAAAAAAAAAAATGCTTTCAGCTTATCTTTAACTAACAATTACAACTCGTTAGTACTCAAAAACAATTGCATATCTTTAAGCTTCTTTGTAACAATAATTGCTACAAAAGTTAGGAAACTTCTTCATTAAAAAGACTGTCCTGAAAGTCTTTTGTTTGGAATGTTTCTCAAAAAACTTCAATTGCTAGAACTATTTGTTGTTTGAAAAACTTATGAAAGGGAATAAATTTACAATCTTAGATATCAGTTGAAAGTTTTTTGAATTTGTATATCTGTCTTATTAATATTCCTTGAGCTTATTTTCATTTTTATTCAGGCTTATTTTTTTCACCATCATCTCTTTTTTCCACTTCAATTCTAAATACCACATAGTTGAGCTTTTACAACTGATCATATAATTGCAATGGCTTTGATGAATGAAGTCAAGCATTACAATAAATTGAATGCCTGACTTCGTTGTTTAAATATTGAAATCTAAACTCTGAAAAACTTAATTTATCATTGCTCCTTTTATAAAAATAAGCTCAATGTCTAAACTCTCATTTGAAGAATTAATAAATGCCCATCAAAAATGAGGAATGAGAACAGAATTAATATAAGACCCATTAGAAAGAATCTTTGAGCAAAAAGTTGTGACGAGAGAGAGAGAGAGATTCCAAATTTTATGTCACATAACCTAAAATTCAAATATGATAATTATCTGTATGAGAGCTGTGAATAATAATTATTTTAACTTGAATTAGAACATTACAGCACTACTATAATTATTTTAGTCAGTGGTGGTATTAGAAAAAAGAATCAAAACTAAGTATCAAAGGAGTCACCACTATTTAATCAGATTAAGTACTTAATCTGATTAGTGGTGACTCTTTTGATACTTTTGAATTTCTCTTTCTAATGTGTATACATGGAGTTGTTTGTTCCCATTTCATACTAGTATTGATGAATGAAGGGTGTAAATCATACCAGTACTATGACAAGATCATCACTAAGAAATAGTGGATCAGATAATCTTAACAGACAAGCAATAGAAGCTAAGTTCATCTATTTTAGCAATAGTGTGGTAATAGTACAGAACTATAAATTTATATAAGGCTAAATATGGTATATGTAACAAGTGAGTGTTATTCCAATAAGTACTTATAATACTGAAGTAATACAATAAACTTTGTGATGGCTTCCTGGACTCTCCATAACTTTTTCTAAACACTAATGAATTTTTCATATGACTTTCCAGGTGAATAGGAACCCTGTACAAGTATCCCTCACACAACATGGTTGGAAATTGGGGTTTCTGATTTTGCTCTAACAAAATTCGAGAATTTGGAAAATCCTCCATACAAAATTTCACAACTTTTAAGTACAAACTCCTTTATTCAATATTTTTTTCTCAAATGCGCATACATGTTGTCTCAAATTTGCCCATGGATTTTAGAATATTAAAATTTTCAATTTGTTTTATGCCATTTGTCAAATTTACTTTAATGAAAACTGCTAATGCATTGTTTTTCTTCCTTGTCCTAGCTTTCCTGTCAACCAGATATAGTTGTAGTTGCTTAGAGATTTTAGCCTTTAAAACTGTCACTGTGTTTTGTTTTTATAGATTAATCTTCATATTTAGTAAAGTTTATTTAAACATTTTTAGGTAAGTATTATAAAACTTTTTTCAACTGTAGGTAAGTAATAATTCATAAAATGACAAACAAAATGCAGTGATATCTCAATACTCAAACTGAACAATTTGGTACTCGAACACAAATTCTGAGGGGAATCATGTGGTATTTGACGAAACAAATGTGACTTGCTAAAACAAATTTTTGAATAATAACAATTTTTTTTTCTCATCCATAAAATTTTTTATGATAAAAATAAAAAAACCGATGTTGTTGATACTTCTGACCAAAATCAACAACAAAGCTCAGATAACGACAATACTTTGTAAAAAGAAAAGCTCCTCATTTAACTAAAATTAATATTATTGCATAATATAGTATTTTTATTTGTGATTGTTAGTTAATTATTGATGGATATAAGTTATCAATTGCTTTAATAGACATATTTCTCTTAATTACAAAAAAGATTATTATACTTTTGTTAATCAAAACTTCTTCCAAAACTTCAGACTATGAGGTGTTAAATATGATTAAAAATATTTTAATCTTGCGAGCGCTTTTGACTTAAATATGCACGTCGTCTTCAGGCAATTGAAAATCGAATAGAGAATTCGAACCATACATTTAAATTTGAACATTAACGATATTAGCTGTTTTTTGAATATAACTACAGTTGTCCCTCGATAGTCCGACGTTTTTTAATCCGACATGCTCAGTAGTCCGACGCACCTCCCGTCAAGGTACCCGTCCCCGTTACGTGTCTGCTTGCACAGAAGCATGTCGCGATGTGAATCTCCCCATTCAATTTTTACTCGATGACACACATTTCGTGTGTTTTATGTGAGCAGTTCTGTTCGAACAGTTGGAGTAGAGAATATTGTAAGTTACTGCTGGCAAAACAATGCAAAATATGTAATTATTTTTGGTAATCAGACACCCCTTTGGTCCCATACCTGTCGGATTATCGAGGGACAACTGTATTTTGATACTAAAATTTTTATTACACCTAAAAAAAATCTCACTTCTTTCTAAGCATTTCTGTGAAAACTGCATCTTCTTACTGTAAATAGTTTGTGAGATGTTAATATTTTAAAATTTCTGTGACTTTTGAATCACCCTGTATAATATTTATCAAAATGTTAAAAAACTTGAATTTAATTAAAGTTTCACTAAAGTAGGTAAAATAGAAATTTCATATCAATAGATGAGTTTGGCATCTACTTTCCTTGAAATTTCTTTGTAAGGGCAATCTCAGTCAACTGCTATACATATGGACTCAGATGGAGTGTCCTGACTTGGTATTGATACATTGTGATTAAGAGGGTTGATTCTCATTATTATGAATGTATTTTTGCATCAATCTTTGTACAAGCTTTCTTGAGTATTCATACATTATTGCAATCCTTTCCGTGTTCAAGTTCCTCTATTGTGTCTAATATATTCATACAATGTGTGAATGAATATACAGTGGGTGATTGGTTAATGAACATAATCCATTCCAAGACTTTGTTTGCTATCCAAATTGTTTAACTGATTATTGATTTACCATAGGTTTTTATGGAAATTTGATTAATCCATTCTGGAAACTCCGAAAAATAAAAAGTATATACTTTCTTACTATGTATATGTAAAAATAAAAATACATATATTCATAGTCTTGCATTTTTATTAGTCATGTTTTTCCATTTGTGGGGGTAAAAGAATCTGTCTAATTGATTTTCTCTCTTCTTCAAAATTTTTCAGAAGTAATTAACAGCAATGCAATTGTAGAAATCCCCCAGCCTCAACCTGGTTTGGATGCCATTCTAAGACCATTGTTCTGACATCCTCCCACTTCTTCAAAAGATCTTTAATAGAAGATATCGGCATTAATCCTCTTTTTCAGAAGAAAATATATCTCACCGAGTTTCTTGGTGTTATTCATTCAAGAGTTCTTGGTGTTCTTCTGTCATCAGATCCATTTCAGGTTCTATTATGAGCTCTTCAATGTTCTTTATTTCTCAGATGTGATTTTTGTTACTCCTTTAGCTGCTCAAATCTCCTCAATTATACTGTATTATTCTTAGATAAGATTGAACTGTGGCCTACTGTAGACTTGTTCAAGCCATACTGCCCAGCAGCATCAGACATCTTCTGCCCACTCTCTACCTTTGCTATTATACTCTCACCTTTCGAAAATATAAACTGATGCAAAACTTAATGAGTGCCCATCCATGAGGTGTTTGTTGTCCGATCATAAAAATCTTTCGCAAAAGGGTTCGTTATCTGATTTGTTCGTAGCCCAAAAACTAGCCAAAGCTCCAAATATTTTTACGTCAAACTAAGAAAAAGTAGCCACATTTGGTGCTATGTAGCCAAATCTTGCAATGCTGGAAGAATACTAAATAAAGCTGGAGTTGTGACTCAAAGGATTATAGACCCAAATGCAGGGAAAGGAGAGAAAGGATAAAAGATAAAGAAGTGAGGAAGGTTGGGAAATTAAGGGTCAATATTTGCATAACAGAAGATCTATTTAACCTTTCTCACTACTTTTTATCTTTTGTCCTTTCTCTTCTTTCCCCAAATTTGGGTCTATAACCCTTTGAGTCACAACTCCAGCTTTATTTAGTAATCATTCCTCATTCACACATCTACAAGTATTTGAAAATATTTCCTTTCCACTCAAAAATAAAATATAAATAAAGGTTTATGGCTTTGTGAAAATTCTTTTTTGAGTTTATGCCGTTGAAATAAATAAATAAAAAAAATTTAAAAATTTGTCGGTTTTGTTTACACGTTTATTGGGCCACATTGGAACTTGCCTTAGGCCTCATGCGACCCACTGGTTGGACAACCCTGATCTAGCTTCAAAGTGAGACCATATGGATTAGTGTTAATCCACTCTAAAAACACATCTAAATTTGGTTTGATTTCCATATTATAAGAATGTTGTATAGTGTGATGTTTGGTAGTAATTCAATCATTCATATTCTTGAAAGGAAAGTCTTATGACCTCATATAGGTCCAGATAGGAGCTACCCATTGGTTCTCTGCATGGTTGTATAAGTGTTACTGTAGTATTTAAAAACAATGTGTGAACTTAATATATGTGCAAGTTCTATGGCAGATTATGGTGTTGCAGGGCAGACCCTAATTTTTCAAATAAAAAAAATCATGTAACGCACAGAAGTAAGGCTATACCAATGGTTAGAGGGAAACAAAATCTGACACTATGATGAATTCATCATCCAATAATGTAAACTCATTTAATCTAGCTGCCAACTTATCTGAATCAGTGCTGAAGAACTCATAATCCCTTAAGTAATCTGTCAAAAATTTATCTATCTCTTTTTCTAATATACAGAGTGAGTGATCAAGCTTTGTCTACTCTAGGCCATGGCTGTTTTCCTAGTTATGGGTTTTTGTAAAAGCAAAAAGCCTTGGGGTGTCATGAAAATTGACTGTTGCATTATCTGAACATAAAACCTTAGCCAATGGTGTATGCATGAATCTTACCACCTGGTGTTGCAGGGCTGTCAACATAACTGTTAACCTTCCTATAATTTGTTGTCATGATGCATTCATCTAGCTGAGCCAGGTAAGTTGATTTCTTCATCGGCATTATGGATCTGGCTTTATCAGCTTTTAGTACATGATCAGAGAGTCACCTTCTACTAGCCAAAGTGTTATGCCAAAAATGTATATCATAAGACCCAATGCATTGTGTAATCTGAAGACTGTGCCACATGTAGAATTCCTTACAAGTCTCTTCCATTTCTGAAGCAGGTTTCATGATATGACTTGGCATAATAATGATGATGGTAAATTTGCATTATATTATAGAAAATAGCAATATTAAACACAGACATGAACTTCTGAGATATCTAAATTTTATTCTATAATCATTATCATCATCATAAAATTCCATAACTGTTAACATTAACAAGTAACAAAATAAAATATATTTTTTTATTAACGTTAATTATCCAAAATTTTACTGTGCAGTTTAATTATAAATCATGATAAAAGTATTCTCTCTCTTATTCAAGTTAATTCACAATTTTGTAAATGGAATATTTGAGATTAAATTTATTAATCTGGTTCTATTCCAGTACTAATTATAAATCATCATCACACATTACTGAATATTACAATGTAAATATCTGCAGATATTTACAATATTACAATTCCACAGTGGAGTTGACCTTTCATTTGAAGCTAGTTATTCATTTCAATATGTAAAACATTAAAATCATCCCTCTGGAATTATTACACAATTAAAATATAATAAATATATTTGATAAAAATTACCAAGACAAAAGTTTAAATTGAAAAGTGGATTCCACTGTGGAACTGTTAATTTCTTGTGTGTGTACAAAAGGACAAAATTAGAAGACAGTTTTAAGTATTGTCTTTTTTAATTAAGGATTTTTCTTAAATTCTGTAAATTTAAACTTATTTGTCCTAGCAATTTTTATCAAATGGAATTCTGTTTTGTTTGTTGTATTTTGTTAGCTGAAGATGACCAAAAAATTGTTGAAATAATTTCTGATTAAATTTCTTTTGGTTATTTCAATTTCAGAGGTGCACATTTATTGTTTTACTTTAATAATATGCTTATTTGGTAGTCTTCCATCCTCTATTCTTTCATTTTGAGAGTATATGTTCAATTCTCCCTTGATAATTTTATTTCATATAAGATTTAATATAGTACCAATATATAATTTTTTTTTTATCATTTTAAGTTTATAACTGAAAAAGTTGAAATAATGCAATGCTCTATATCTTGAAGAGAATAGGCTACACATTTTGTTTATATGTCATATTCAATATTATAATTTATTTATTTGGCAAATAAAAATTATTAAAAAAACTTCATTATAACATTAAAAATAAAAGTTTCCATTGATTTTCCTTTTATATCTTAACTCAAGTTAATAGAATTTTATCTAAAGATGCATTTTATTATTAGAACAAACATTTTCAGCACTTTCAATTACCTTCAAGTTTTTGACAAGACTATGTCTTGTTTATAAAATCGTACTGCCCGATATTCTTACCAGCATAGAGGTAAGAAGGAGTACATGTTGAGAGTTGATATTTGGCACAGAGTATTAGGTGCCAAAATCATTTGTGCATAAAAAAAATCCAGACTCGTAGGTAGTCAGGGGACCGAGAATTGAGTGAAAATAAAATCCAAAATGGCGACCCTCTTCTACAAACACGACCCTCTTCTACAAACAGGCAAAACAGCCACCTCACCCCACTGAAGTCAGGTAGGGGAGAGTACCACCCACAGTCATTCTAAGAAGTGAACTCTGATCTTAGGACTGAACACGTAGTTTCTTCTATGTTAAATAAAATTTGTAATCTAATTTTGTAAATTTGGGAGTGCTTCAAATATGACATTAAAACAGTTTTATGTCATTACAAGTGGGTTTTTTTTAACATTATCTAGTATAGTAAAATCATAGGACTGATAAAAATTTGATGTTATATGAGGATTGTCGTTACATTTGATGACATTATAATCGGGTTAAACTGTATATTGTTTGTGCAAAATAAAAAAAATAATTTCGGATGATACAATAGCCATGATTATTGTTTTCAAAAACGGAAACTTTTCGTTATGCATCGACAAAAATTGAACCTGGGCCGACATGCAACGGAGAGAAATTTTGAAATTAGATAGGTTAATTTCATCAAAGATGCATCGTGAACGATCTCGTGGTCGTGGCTGGTGAAGTTTGAATGATTGCGCCCAAAAGCAGCGATATCAAAGAAGATAGGAGAATGAGAACAAAACCTGCCTTGAGCATCAAAGTGATTCTGTCTCCGAGACAGTCTTGTCCCAAATACGGTTTTGCCGTTTTACTTGTTAACTCTAAAACACAAATATATGTTTTAAAGCTATTAATCTGACAAGGCAATTGAAAGTAAAATAATATATTTATTTATAGCTTAATTAATGCATGTTTAACAGTGGTAAAATGTAAAATAATGCTAATGTTTTCAGCCCTGTTAACAGGCCATCTTCAGGCTTGGACAGCTGAAAATGAAATATATTATTCCATTTTCACTGAGGATGGCTTGTTAACTGGGCTGAATATGACATTATTTTAAATTTCAATACTATTAAAGATTCATTAATTAAATTAATAACCACAGTGACTAGATCAGCCTTATATTTTTATAATAAATATATTTATAATTTGTGCTATATGATCTACTGAATCATCTGTTAAGCTATTATGAATAATTTAATAATTAGGAATAAATAATTTCTATTTATTTATTTATAACTATTTTCATGTTTATGTTATTTTTGTTACTTTTCTTATTAGTTTCCATTGTATTTAAAAATTTGTATATACAGTAGAGCAACGGTGGGCAACCCCCGGCCCACGGGCCAGCTACGGCCCGCGAAAAGTTTCTATCCGGCCCGCGAGATGTTTAGAAAAAATTATAAATAAATATTTTTCGATGTAATTCGTCTAGTTTAAATTGAATATTATTTTCTGAAGTGTTGTGGCAGCAATGACAGGAAAAAATAAGGGAGTCATTTCCTTATTCAAACAAAAAATGGGAGAACAGAATTTTTCTAAATTATTTATATCTCATCGCATCATCCATCAAGAAAATCTATGTGCAAAAGCTATGCAATTAGAAAATGTAATGTCTGTCGTATCCAACTACATAGTGCTGT
>NW_019384302.1:131872-285755 GCF_000671375.1 Centruroides sculpturatus
AACATTTCTTTCTTAGTTTCCCAAAAGCGTTCCAGTCGGCAAATTTAAATTTCCGCTAGTGCTGTGGTGTTGCAGCACTCTCCCCTCCCTGCCAACCTAAACTGTAGGCCTACTTTAATGTACTACATTATGTAAGGTATGTATTTATAAGATATGTGATACAAATTATATACAGTACAATTTTGTGTTTAATATATTTTTCATAAATGATTATTTATCCGAACAACCCCAGTCTGGAATTGTTTTCGGATAATCGATGCTCTACTGTATTCTATTTATTTTTGAATATTGTATACATTTGATTTAATTTGTGTGTATTCTGAGAAAGAACTATTAATCAAAATTGAAAATGTTTTATTCTATTAAAAAAACTATTGGAATTAAAAAGGTATGTCTTCTTTTATTCATATGCAAATATGAATCAAATTACATATGCATGTTAGAATCAGACAACCTTCTAGAACAGTGTTTCTCAACCTCTAACGAATCGTCGCCTTCTTCAATAAAACTGTCACGTAGTATTGCCCCTTCACTACAAAATTTTGATGCTGAGGGACAAGGCTAATGCTAAATTTGTACTGCATTGAATAGACTAGTGACTAGTACAGTATAATGTTATTTGTTTAATTATTGTATGATATAACAAATAAAATATCTAATTATTCTTAATATAATGTTTTACTATATTGCCCAGAAAATTGTTTTTTGCCCCCCCAAAATATAAATTGTTACTAATCACCCCCTCAACATGGAAAAAACGCCCATATGGGGGCGTTTTTTCCATGTTGATATCACCCCTGTTGAGAAACACTGTTCTAGAATATTCTATTGGAAATTTTGTTGAAAAACACCATAATAATGAAAACAAAAATGACAGAATATTGTAAAGGATACATCTATAGACTTTCCAATGCCAAATATAGACTTTCTATGACAGTAAAAAAGTATTCAGAGAAAGTCTTCATATATGTAAAGTGTAAGCAGCATTATTCAAAAGTGCAACCAGCTACCTCCTGCAACTTGTAGGTGTCCTGAGAAATAACAAAGATGTCATACTCAGCCATCCTGTTTATTAGAAAATACATGACAAATCCATACAAGTATCCTCAAAGAATCCCATTACATAAAGAAGCTTGTCCCAAAGCCTGAAATATCATAAGTTAAAGTAGGGTGGATCATTTGGGAAAATCTTGGCCTTGGGCCTAGGCATAAAGACAATGGACAACATGTCAAGTGAAACCATGCCAAAGTACTGTACACTTTACCAATGTGATAAAGGTGTACAAAGGATATTTGACAAATGATAATGGTACTGGGTGGTCACCTGGGTGACATAAACCACGATACATTTATTACAGGGAAAGAACAAATAGACTGCTCTGATTTATGACAAGAAGTACAGTGTTCTCTGAAGGACTTTTGTGATAGCAGCAAAATATTGTGCCTGTGGCAAACTGAACATCACTCAATATGGATGGAATGAGATGATCAACATAGCCTGCTTTCAGAACAAGATTGTGGACCTGCTGTTTGTTCAGGAAATTCCATATCTTTACAGAATAGAGATATCAAAGGTGTGGACCCATACAGACAAAGCATCCAGTCACATTGTCAAGTCAACATTAGCCTACTACATTAAGAAAGCAGTTTAGAGTAGCATCAGAATGATCACTTTCTCAGCCATCTCTGTTAAATCCTGGATGTCTCATTCACAAAATTTCTGCAGTTTTGTCATGTTAAGAGGAGGTCTCTCAGAAAGATGTTCCAAATTTGTTGCAGGACTGTAGAAACTAAGGATATACCAGGAAGTGTGGAATGAAATTCCTCTTATATCACTGCAAGAAAGTTTTCTACTTTTCCATTTTCCTGCAGTGGAAACTGCTGTAGAGTAGTAGTTCAGTTTTAAGAGAAGCACATGAAATGTAACTAATGGTGGTAGAACAGTATAGGAAACATTAACAGAGCTTAGAAATGCCTAGAATCAACTGAGTCATCCTCTGTAATGATGAGTTGAAAACAATTAGTATCTATAAAATTTCTAGAAGTCAAATTTGTCAAATTTCTCTTACTTTAAAACCTATAAAATATAATATTGTGTAAAAAAATATTAGACTTTTTCCCTTTCACATAGCATGTAACAACTTTTATAATATCCTTATAAATTACAACATGATATTTCTGTTTAAAATGATTTATTAATGGCAATTTTCATTAGTTTAACAACAATTAAATTTATCTTATACACAAAATAATATAATACATGATGATATATGAAATTCAAATAATACAAATTCCTTCACTAATTTATGTTTTAAAAATATTTACAAAATTTTAATTTTCTACACACACTAGAATAACTATATATATATATATACAGTGGTGATATTCAGCGGGTTCGCACAGGTTCGGCCGAACCCGTTGTTAATATTTTCAAAGTTTTCCGAACCCGTTGTTAAACACACGTAACATTTCTCAGTGGTTTTGTTTCTTTTAAAAAATATATTAAAATATACGTGTTATACTCTGTAACACTACTAAACTAGAGCCTTATATACTGTTCGCCTTGGTGCAACCTCCATCGACCGTTTCAATCTCGACTGAAAGTCTGAAACGAGGTTCAATAGCGATCGACTCAAAAGAGTTCTTGAAACTAGGTCGTCATACGAGAGATCCCACAATCCCACGCACGCGAGAAAATACAAGATGGCTGCGGAACACGTGTCGGGCTATCGACAGCGAAATAAAAAAGATATTGTATTTCGAGAGACGATGACATCTATCTATTATTATAACAATACCTAATGATAAAATAAATGATTTAGAAAAGTTTTTTCTTGAGAAAAAGCCAATTCTTGTTTATAAAATATTTTGAATGAAAAATATTAAAATATGTACAAAATAAACCATTTTGAACACTTTTTTTTTATTATTTATAAAAAAAATAGTTCTGGCATAAACAATGTTAAATTTTAACTGACTTAATTTTGCGAACGCATCTTTTCTATTTATATGGTTGTCTTAAGGTCAGTTTTTGCGCTAATGTTGTTAATGCACCATTTGAGCGAAAAAAATTAAGGAAAAATTTTCTGTTAGCGAACCCTTTGTTAAATATTTCGAATATCACCACTGTATATATATATATATATATATATACATATATACAGTACACACACACACACATACTTATCTATAATTTGAAACTTAGTATCTTAATAATTTAACAATACAAATTAAGAAATCATATTTGAAAATTCTTGTAGATTAAATAAATATATCCAAACAGGCCACTCTTGAGGGAAATCGATTCTCCAATGACAGTTTGAAATATTTTTCGCTACCAGTTTTACTTACTTATTAATGAAAGTGCTGGTAGCCTTAGTTTGGAGCTTGGAATGCAACAGTAACATGTTAAGCTGTCAGATAGAAATAAGAATCATTTTTGAATAATTCCAAATAACACATTTGATCAGCATGCTTAAACAGTATTTCATATGTTCTGTCATGTCAAACTCTTTATGCTTTAGTCTACTGAAAAAAAAAAATTTTCCAAACTTTCTGTCAGTCAATAAAAAATCCCCAAACTGGAAATGCTGGGCAGCATTGCATGAAAACTGCCTTTGGTTTTCAACATCACTCCTTGCTTTCCAGTCCAAATTTGCCACATGACATCATGACATTGCTAGGTTGTGATGCACTGGACTCCCATCAAGCTGTTTTTTCTGAAGTGTGCTTTGTGATTCAATTTCATGCTGAATGTCGAAATAAGCAAACTAGGGTTTTACCATCAGTATTATATTTTTATTGTCACTTTAATAAAATATATTTTCCAAGTGGCAATTTTGGCACTATGCAGCACAAACCTACCAAAGAAATTTCCCTGAAATTTTATATTTAAATTTATAATTTGCCTAAATGATATACATATATAAGAATTTAAAATTCAAAAGTATACATAATTTTTAGAAAGTAAATGCTTGGTTAATTGCAAGTTAGTACCTATTTTAAATCCAATAGAACATCTAACATACTAGGACTTTCATATGTTTGAACATGTTGTTTAAGTGCCTTGAAAAGGTTTGCTTTGTTGGATAAAGTAAAGCTTCTTGTTATTTTAATTTACTTCCAGTTTATACTGTATCATTTATCATTATTTATACTTGTTCCTTTTTGTATTAATATACAATTTTATACGCAGTACGATCCAACAGTTCAGGGACTTGGCGTAAAATTCCTTACCTTAAAAAGTTTATATTGCCGATGCATAAACCACCTTTAAAGTAATCATCTTGGGCAACAATACACTTTTGCCAGTGCTCATATAACTTCTGGAAGGACTGCTGGAAGCCATTTTTTGAAACCTCCTGTAAGACTCCGTGATGCTGCTCTCACCTCATCTGATGACACAAAACGCAATCCCTGCAAATGCTTTTTCATTGATGGAAGCAAATAAAAATCACATGGGGCTAAGTCCGGTGAATAGGCGGGGTATGGAAGCACATTAATTTGAGTTTTGGTGAGAAACTGTGTGACCACTTGGGACCGATGTGCAGTGCGTTATGCAGAAGGTACCAGTCTCCAATTCAAAAGATCTGCAGCCATTTATGATGAATGGATTCCCTCAAACAATGTAAAATGTCTAGATAATGCTCCTTGTTTACTGTTCTGCCTTTGGGAACAATTCCTTGAGAATTTTTTGATTCTCAATGAATTATTATGCCTTGAGAATAAAAAAATACCTCCATCATGACTTTCCTTTTACTCCGATCCTGCCGGAATTTCTTTGATTGCAGTGAGGAGGGTGATTTCCATGTTAAAGAAGCACATTTTGATTGGATATCAAACAAATAACACCACGTTTCATCACCTGTTATGATGTGGTTCAATAAAAGCTGGATCCTTATCAGCTTTCTTGATTAAATCACCCAATACTCTCATTCGTTCTTCCTTTTGTTCAGAAGTCAAAAGCCAAGGGACAATGTGCTGAGACACTGTGACCATATCTCAAAAAACAGTCAACACAGCATGACTGTATTGACTGTTTTTTTTAGAATCTATCTATCTGGAGTGAGAGAGATACAAACAAAAAATGAATTATTTTGCTTATATTAAGCTTGTATATTGAAGGAGCAAAATAAAAGCTTGTAAGCTTATATTTTGCTTCAATGCATAAACCAAATGATCACTGTAATTAATCAGGCTATTTTTTGCTACTATTAATAATGAGATACTAAGTAATTTTAATAAGAGACTGTACCTAAAGTCTACCTCTAATACCAACCTAATTATTAATAATAGCAAAAAACAGCCCAATTAATTATTGTTACATTTGGTTTAGTATTAATACATCAGGCTTTGTGATGTTCAAACATTTTATATATATATTTACATGCAAACAAGTTCAATAGAATCAAGTAAATTGGAAGAAAGGACAAAGATTAATAATAGTAAACAAAAAACAACTTATTAATTGATGCTTTATTATTCAATTATGATCAGTTATGCTTTATTTATAGTCTAACATCAGTTATAAGTAAAGCATAACAATAATAATAATAATAATTAGTTTTACAGATAGTTTTACAGCCCAGTAATTTTAAAGATCCATAGGGCAATGCAGGCTGGAGCACAAGCTCCTGGTAGGGACACCCATGCCAGTAAGGTCTATGGGGAGAAATGANACTACAGAAGGCCACTATATTGAATACATGCCATATTGTTAGGAAATTCCTTAATACTGACACTGACACACACATTTAATTTTAGTTTTGTTTTGGTTGCTATGCCTTGACTCTGGTCCGGCATAGTACACAGCCACCGGTTTAAACCGAGTATTACCTACTAAACCCAACATAATAATAAAGGAGGAGGAAGGGCTGTCTGCTTTTGCAAACTTAGCCCACTACGAAGAGAAAGGAGTGAAGAAAGGGTTGAAGGAAGGGTTCTGAAGGGAGAAGTATAAAGGAAAAGGGGAAAAGTAACGCTGAAAAAAGTTATTAGGACCTCAGAGCGCTGCATCGGAAATTATTAATAACCAAAATTACAAAAGTTGACAAGACCGTTATACAGTATTAACAATTACGAGGAATGATCAGGTTACAGTAAAATGTAAAACCCATTACTTATGGGTAGGTATAAACTAGCCTTGAACACTACAATGTCACAATAACATTAAGAACAGATTACAATTTTAACACATAGAGAGAATGTAAATATCAGCATACTATGATATAATAACACAATAGTAAGTTGCTTTACTTATAGTGTAAAACTATAAAGTATAAATTGCTCTACTGTGAACTTGGACAAATCAATATATACAAAACAGGTAATATGCTAAATAAGTTTTTTCTTTATTTTGTTTGAAAGTATGAGTACCTGTATGAAATAAATAAAATGATAAATTGGGATGCCCACTTAAAAATTTCTTTCTTTTAAATCTATCTATATATATATGTGACGATCCAAGTCTCCCATTGTGCACTATGGTAGTTGTGTTCTTATATATATATAGATTTAAAAGAAAGAACACAACTACCATAGAGCACGATGGGAGACTTGGGGTTATTACCACACACAAACATCATTCATGTGCAATGTGTAGTTTTTGCTGCACCCCACTCTGCAGCAAAAACTACACATTGCACATGAATGGTGTTTGTGTGTGGTAATAACCCCAAGCCTCCCATCGTGCACTACAGTGGTTGTGTCTCGATAGCTATAAGGGTGTGGGAGATATGGGGGTTGAAAGTGGTTGACTTCGAAAATGTGTAACAATGGAAGTGCTAACAATGGAAGTGTTGAGTAACAAAGGAAGTGTTAAGATAAAGCAGCATATAAGATTTACAGGCGCAGATGCAGTTTTTTGCATTTTCGCAGGAAATCGAACATATTTTTAGACTCATGTAAAAATTCTCTAATTAGTCTGGAAATGGGGAACTTAATTCTTGCATTCTGTGAAAACGGGTAAGATTGGCTATAATGTTAATCTTAATCTTAAATGTTTTCAAATAGTCGAAAATGTTTTGGAATAGTCAAAAACAGTTATGTGATAGTAGTGGGGATGGGTTTTTGGAGACATGTGACGCACATGCTTCAGTTGATTTTTCATAAATAAAAGTGTATGAATAACAGAAAAAAGTAAAAACTGAAAAGTGAATAGTGAAGTGTGAAAAGTAAAAATATAAAAAACAATGCCAAAATGTAAGAAAGAATTTTTGCAGTCTCGAATCATATCTCAAAGGCAAAAGATGGCTCAGAGAAATGAAACCACGGAAGAAAGTACATATAACATTGAAGTACAAAGAAGTACATCTAACATTGCTACGAAAAACAGAAATAATCGAACGGAAGAGCAACTTGAAAATTATAGGGAAACACATTGCATCAGAGAAAGAAAGATTATGTAGAGGAAGAGAAACAGTCTTTTATATATAAAAAACTATATTACACATAAATATACGAACAAATAAAAACCCAGTGAAGCGGGTACTTGCAGCTAGTATGTATGTGTATATATATATATATATGAATGAACGTGTTTGTGCCTATACATCACTCTGCAGCCAAAACTACACATCAATGGTGTTTGCATGTGGTAGTAGCTCCAAGTCTCCCATCATGCACTATGGTGGTTGCGACTCCATAGCTATACGGGTGTGAGAGATATGGGGTTTGAAAGTGGTTGACTTCGAAAATGTGTGACGCTTCAATGAGAATGTTCCAGTTTTTTCTAGAAAGTTCCAGAACCTAGAGGTGAAATTTGGTACACAGGGTGCGTCGTGAAAATGCACACTAAGAAAAGATTTTCCGAAATTCCCTCGCGAGAAGGAAGAGAAAGAGCATTAAGGCTTAACTGGAAAAACGGCTTCTACTGTACTATTTTAAATGCGATTTTTTGTTTTAACCGCGTTTTAGTAGGGTACATTATGAAAACACACACTAAGAAGGGATTTTTCGAAATTTCTCCGCGGGGGAAAAGGGAGAGCATTGAGGCTTAACCTGAAGAATGGCTTCTACTGTACTATTTTAGATGTGATTTTTTTTTTGTATTTACAGTAGAGCGTCGTTTATCTGAAAGTCGGTTATCTGAAAGAATTCCAGTTGGCAAATTTAAATTTTCGCTAGTGCTGTGGTGCTGCAATCTTTGGCTATATCTTGGGCTACTCCAATATTTTTTTTTGTTGATGTGTGTGTTTTAGCTGGCACCACTGGCACTTTTGTGTGGTGTTTTTCTCAGGACTGTGTGTCATACTGAATCGAACGTTTTTGATACTAGATTAACTTCTAAAGTATAATTTTTTTTGTTTTTATATTTTTCAATATATTTATTTTGTTTGTACAAAATAAAGAAATAATTTTTAATGATACAATAGCCACGATTATTATTTAAAAAAGTTTACGTTAGGCTTAACATCGACGAAAATTCAATGCAAAGCGACACACAACAGAGAAAAATTTCAACACGGGATAGGTTAATATATTTTTTCGTACATAATCGGTTATCCGAAAAATAAGTTATCCGAACAACCCCAGTCCCCAATTGATTCAGATAAACGATGCTCTACTGTAATTACGTTTAGTCTTCATTGAGTACTTAGGGGTATAAATTAACAACATTTCAGACATTGTTATAAATATTTTTTATATATTTTGATTTTTTAACCAAATGTTCGAATCATTTTAAATTCGGATTTCTTTTTGCATATTGGTTTGATTATAGAACGATTGTAGACGTTCCAGAAAATTGATCAAATTGAAAATAGTTTGTTTTATTCTCAGCAATTCTCATCATTCTCAGCGGTAGGTGTTAAATAACAATTACTATGGTTGTTGAAATATTGAATGTAAATAGGGTTTGCTTGCAAAATCTGCACAAGCGAAGCCACGGGTAACAGCTAGTAATATATAAAACTAAAGTTAATTATTTTACTGGAATTTAAGATATAAGCAACTCTCTCACTTCTTTCTTGATTTATAAAGCAAAGAATATGGTACAATATTGTGTTCTGAATATCAATTGTCTGGACTCAGTAACTAAATTAACTATGCAAGTATTTGTAATATTTATTCACACTGTTATATATATGCATTTCAAATCACTATATTTTAGTGATTCCGCTTCAGTATAACATCTAAAAAAATTGATACAACACTTTTTAAAAAACTTACAGATACAAATACAATTCAGATTATTGAAATACAATTTGAATTTGGAACAGAATATTGTACTAAATTCTTTGATTTATAAATCAAGAAAGGAGTAAGAGTAAACTAAAGTTGTTTCAGTTATGTTCCAGAGTTTTAGTTTACTATAACTATGCTATATAAAAATATGTTATATACCATTACTAAAAAGTGTGTTATTTCTAAGAATATGTTCCAATTTATTCTAGTATAACAGAATGCTTTATGTAAGAATATTTAAAATAATTTATGTGAATAATTTTATGACAATATACATGATTTATAAAAATAAACAAATCTTTTCTTTCACAAATAAATACATTTCTGCACATTTTTTTTGTAGAAAAATAACATTATTTTATAGGTTTGGTTTATTAGTATTTAATGGCGCATGGCCCATATGGGCATGCTGCACCACATTAGTATACAGAACATAAGGGTATTCATTAATTTATTCTTGTTCAAATTTGAGGAACAGTTTAAGAGATATATGACCATTCTGTACAAGAATTATAAATCCCTTAAACTTTTTATAATTTAATAAAGTGTAAAATTGCATTACTTCTGATGTTAATTTATTTAAAGATGAAATAAATCATCACAAAATGTGTTAAGTACTTTTTTAATAGTTAACAAAATTATTTTTTAAAAATAAAGCACAAATCAATATTAAATGAAATTACCTATTCTTTATATATTGTATATATAATCATAACTCATAGAAATAAAGCTATTTAAATTTTATATGTATGTCGCATCAATTATTTCTGCTCTGATTTTATTATTAATTAAACAGCAAGTTGCATAATTTATTATAAGCATAAATAAAAAACTTAAATACAAAAAATTTAAAACTCCCACCAACTAAATATAAATGATCGTATCAGATATACTGTTTCCATTATTTTAAATTACTAAAATTATCAACTGTTATACTAGGTTAATTCAGAAAACTTTTAGCTGGTTTCAAAGGTCATTGGCTCAACTCTATAATCCAGCAATTGTTTTTCTGTTTTTTGACATTTGAAAATTAATTTACTGCCATCTATATTTTAATAGTGAATTATCCCTACAACCAGCTCATGATCTAATTATATTTTACACTGAGCTTAAATTTTATAACTATTAGAAATTCTAATATTATACTTTTTATAAATAAATAACTTTTTCAATTCTGCTCTCAGAGATTGGTAGAGAATTACCAGAACAAATTCACAACAATTTTCAGTATGTAAATTACTCCAAGATGATTAAACAATGAAATTACTAGAATATAGTATTTTCAATTAAAATCATCAACAACTTATACCACAGGATATAATTATTATTTTAGATTTTATTCAATATCTTAATTATCTTTTCATATATATGGAACACAAAGTTAATCAATGGTGGTTCCTCTTTTTAGGAAGGACTTTGTCTTCAAAAAATTAATCATAATTATCGCCATCGGATGAAGATTTACAAAAATTATCTTTTTGTTTAATTTTCTCAGAGCACTAAGATTTACATTATATATATAAAGTTATATTTTTATCAAAGCTTTTTTATTCATTAATTGCCTATTGATTTAATGTCATCACTGATCATTATAAAAAAAAAAAAATCAATAAAAAATAAAGTAGAGAAAATCAAAATAAAATTATCAGATACATTTATATATTTTATAATTTTAAACACTTAGTGAGCTTAGTCACAAAAATCAATAGAAAAATAATACAAGTTGGAATATAACATTGATACTGATTTCATG
The DNA here is from genome assembly GCF_000671375.1 of Centruroides sculpturatus. Classification (NCBI taxonomy): domain Eukaryota; kingdom Metazoa; phylum Arthropoda; class Arachnida; order Scorpiones; family Buthidae; genus Centruroides; species Centruroides sculpturatus. The sequence goes on from NW_019384302.1 coordinate 142,809, forward strand.
TAAGCATGTATAACAATATTACTGTCTTTTAAGCGTTTTTATATAACAATATAACCTTAAATGGTCAAAGCAATTGCTTTTAACTATTTTAAAAATATATAAATATTTTATACATAATAGAATGTTTGTTTTGATACTTATTACCATCATCTTTTGCAACATCTTTGCAGTATTACTTCCTTTTACATTAGAATAACTATTTTTGCATTATTTCAAAAAATGTACATATTTGATATATGGTACAGATTGCTTTGTTTTTGGCAGAGGAATATATTTTAAAAGATATAAAATTATTGTCTTATAATTTTTTTCTATTACATTCTTTTCTTTAAATAGCAAGTAAACAGTTATTTTTGCATTGTTTTGAAACTGAATTTTATATGATACATATATAGTTTATCAAATAATAAAAAAAAATCAGCTTGTATCTTAAGAAGTCTGTTATAATCTGAATATTTTTGATAATTTGAAATAAGGAGTCTAAATAATTTTACAAAAGCTATAAAGCAACCTTAGGACTAGGATAATAATAGCTTTATTTAACACTTTACTTTTTACCCGAAGTTCTTTAATGTGTAATATAAAAAAAAAATATTAAAATTATTAATATTAAAAAATATTTTAAACATATAGCATTATTATTATCTTCTGACCCCCTTTTATATTATTTTTACACCTAAATGAACAGAAACAATTAGCCTACGTGTACATTATTTTAAGAAATAAAGTCTATACTACATGTAAAATACACTGCCGGCCAAGTAAAATGCAACACCACGACGGACTATAGATATTGCACGGCGTTGCATTTTGCTCAACCAGTAATGTATATACACAACATTTTTTATACAGAAATATGAATATTTTTAATATATTTCAACTATATAACAGTATAATCATCATACCAGCCTTTTTTAAGCTAATTTTTATATTGAAATAAGGAAAGATTTATTATTTTTCCATTACCTTAAAACTTTTATATACTAGAAGTACAATTTTAATTCTAGGAGTACAATTTTATATACATACATATATATATATATGTGTGGGTGTGTGTTTTATTTGACATTTGTAATACAAAAATATGAACATCTAATACATATCAATATTACTATCTTCTGACCTTTCATGTTTCGCTTTACTCTCAAATTAACAAAAATCAATTATTTTTATGTACTATTATAAAAAAAATCTGTGTTCTACACAACACAGACTTCATTTAATGTTTTTGATACAGAAACACAAATACCTTCTAGTATATTTAATACACACAGCATTGTTACTGTCATGTGAGCCATTTTTTATACATTTATTACTTACCCTTAAATGAAAGAAAACGATAATTTTTATATTTTGAAAAAATATGTCCATTTTACACATGATATATGTTTTATTTGATGTTTGTAGTTTAGAAAAAGGAATATTTTAGAAGTCATTGACATGTGAAGGCAGAAAACTCATCAGATGAGATCCATGATTTATTTAAGTGTTCTTTTCATTAGAATTTTTGAATATTTGAGAAGTTTTCTATCAAAATACACGAATTGCCAACAAAATATGAGTTATAAGGTGTTTACTTCTCACACAAACTGCATTAATTTAAGATTAAACGAGAAAGAGTTTAATTAAAGGTAATTTTTTTTTAAGTGATTGAATTTTATTCAAACCACGTTAGGCCTAAAATTCTTCTAATCAATTTTAAAGTTGAATGTAAAGATATTTTGTTTTAAAATTGTAAATTATTGTTTTATTTAACGTTTTCTTTCTTAACTTACCATCCATGCCGAATAAAATCGTCTCATTCTTCGATAAAACGCCTCTTTGTCAACTGTTAAGTTACCCATTTTCAATTCACAAAAAAATAAACGTAGTTAGTCTTAACATGGATCGGATGACGTCACTTTCGCGCGGACCATATTATCTAATGAGAGAACGTATAACAAATAAAGACGATCCCACATGAAACATTCACTCTTATTAGTTACTTTTTCTTCCTCACGTGATTTGTTTCGCGCATTATACGTTTCGCATAAATATACGTTATCCCGTTTTGTAAACGAATCATTTATTGGATAATGTAAACTTTAATTGAACCTAATATATGATAGTTTATGTTAGTGAAAGAGCGCTCGATTGGTCGGTACTTAAACGATATCGTTTCGACATCCAATAGCATTGTTCGTTTCGGGTTATATATAGTTAGATATTAGGTTCGATAGGAGTGTGTGGTGCTAGTGGGTAGGGATGGTTCCGTTACTTCGCAGGAGAAAATCTGTGATTTTAAACGCTTTAAAATCGAAAATTGACGCTTCCTCTTATTAATTTTGAACATATTACGGCTATTTAACACGAATTAAACATGAAATTGATAATGACAAGTGTTTATTTAACTGTTTTACTCTTTACATTATTTGGCCTTCAAAATTGGAAAGCCGAAGCAGAAGGCATAGCAGCAGCTTCTAAAGGAAATAATGTTTTCTCTGATACTTCTGATAATATGTAAGTATACACACCTTTCACCGAATATATAATTAATTAAGTGTAAAAAAATACATAAATATTTATCATTTTTTACATAACACAGCATTTAGCTTATCTCTGGTGCTTGTTGCGCCATGCGAGATACTTATTGCGCCACCTGAAACGTATAGCGAAAACGTGATAATTTACAGTAATTAAAAGGATAGGGATACCAAGATCTATACTCTGGATGGAATTTTGGTGTAGAGTCTGTGAAAATTCAATACTTTTTACTAGAAAACTTCATGATTTTCTAGTAAAATATATCGAATTTTCGAATATTGGCAATGATAGAAAATAACGACGAAGCAAACTGAATTTTTCTGCTTTGTCGTTAATTTCTGTCATTGCCACTATTCATAAGCATTAAAATGTTTTCGCCCGACGAACTCTCGGCATCTATGGTGTCCTGGTTTTGCAAGATGACATCATTATTATGTTATTGAATTTACTGTTTTAAATAAATATTATATCAACATTTATTTAAAAAGTTTATACGGGGGCATTGATTCACTGGGAATGGAAGAGATGTATCCCTTCGATATTTTTGTGCAAGTAAAATGTTTCTCCTCTTGACGTATTTTTACTTTAAACTGTACTACAAAAATTAGAAGTAGAAACAAGTATTATAAGTTTTCTATATACAACAGATATACCTTATTTCTTATATCTATTCAAAATCTGACCATGAGAAATTTTTTTTTTACCCATTGCTACTTAGTCTCCAATACAGATTGTATATACAGATTGATACTGATGATATCAATACTTTTTCTAGCAAGTTTTAATGAAATGAACTAATGTTTTTGGTTATTTTGAATAGCCTTTGGGTTTAATGTAATTTCAAATGTCAATTAGAACAAAAGATTTAAATTCGTTTTATTAAAACTTGCTAGAAAAAGTGAGAAAGGTGTTTTTATTATTACTGATATCATGTATTGTCTCGGTGAGATCTAATTACAATGTTTCTTTATACTTATATATTGCTGTAATTATTAAAAAAACTGTTTTATTAGAGTAAAATCATTAAATATTTAAAAACTAAAATTTATAGGTCGACAATTTTTTCAAATTGCAGCCCAATTAATTTATCCTTTTTGTTATGTATTTTACTTTGCATTTTGATTTATGTACTTTTTATTTTACTTTTCCAGCTGTTACACACACACAACAAAGTATTGGAATCGTGTCAAATTTGACACTCAGTCTTTTCCAAATTTGTTTTGAGTACCTCCTAAAGTAAAAAAAATGTCAAAAAAGTTCTGTTAAAAAAATTAAATGAAATAGATGCCCCATCTATTTCGTTTAATGTATCAGGATGGGGTAAAGATTAAGAAATGAAATTTGGTATGGTAGCTTGTGTGTAAGGGGCATTGATGCTATTAAATTTTGGTGGTGAAAGATTGGGATGGAGCGATAGAGGATGCATCATGTGTCATATTTCGAGTGTGGTTGTATTTAATGAAGATTTTACTTGTTAGCATTTAAACTTATTTATAAAACTCAACACTTACTTTTGAGGGTAGAGATTTGTCATTTTATAATAATTAAAAATATAAAGNCAGTTTAAAATTAAATTTTTTAGATTTAAAATTAGTTTTTGCAGCCTATTTAATTTACATATAATACATAAAAATTTAAGCTTACATGTAAATTTTCAAAATAATTTTCATTATTGTTGAAGAAAGCTTCAATAATAATAAAAATTATTTTATTTAAGAAGGAATCTTCTCAAGAGTATGATATGAATACATTTTGGTACTGATAAAATAACGTTTATGCAAAACTAGTTATTTTCAAACCAATTATAAATTCTTGTCAATATGAATAAATTAAAACAAGTGATATTTTAAAGTTTTATAACAAAATCTCATAATAGCCAGAAAAGTTAGGCAACTCATTACTAGATTTTTTTTATTTTTAATCATCCACTTTTCTACATTTGAAGTGTTTTTATTCCAAAATGTTATATTTGAATTATTGCTTCATTCATTCTTAACTAACTATCAAATCTGTGTTCAATCTGAAGGTCAGTAAAATATAACCAAAAAAATTTGTAAATAAGTTTTTTGCTTCATTGCAGTTTTTTGAGTGTTGCTAAATTAGTTACTGCAGTTTCCAATTTACGAAGTTTCATACAAAAATGTTTTATATCTGTAGTTGTCAGCCAAAAGATGATCAAATTTCCTTAGTTTTTTTTGTTTTGATTTTATGTGTATGATGTACATCAAATAGGAGGATAAAAAGGAGAGATTCAGTTATAGTTTTGTCTTCATTCAATTTCCAGGTACTGAGGTAGATTGGAAGGAAATCAAAATTACAATTACTGATGTAAATTTTCTGTTACTAATCCATTTTTAATTTTCCAATTTATATATTATATTTTAATTGTTTCTTGCAACATCAAAAAGTACATGATACACAAGTTAATAAGGATGTCACATTCACTATCACTTGCTGTCAAACATTCCATTTTAATATTTATTAGAATAAATTATAACATTTAACAGAACACAAACTGCACAAACATTAAGAGAAATGGAACTCTTTTTGTAGTTTAAATGGTCCTGGTTAAGTCTTCATAGGCGCAAAGTAAAAATGACTGTTTGAGTTATTGAGTGTCCAAGATGCAAAAACAGGTTAATTTATGCACATGTTATTAAGCCCTAAATATTTATTCATTTCCTTCTTATAATTATGCATACATTTGTATTTCAGATTTGAAAGCTTTCAGTTAAAAACAGTAGAGTTTCCATCAGACTTGGGATTAAATATTCTATTTAACATTTCTTTAATATTTTGTAGAACATTAGTAATTTTTTTTATAAATAATAACCAGTATTTTCTATAAGATTTAAAAAATATCTGAATTTTAACAAATTGTACTGTTTTTTTTCCTTTCTTTTAGAATAATTGCAATATATTATGTGTTAATATATGTAATTTGTATTGTTTAATGCATAGGTGTAATGTTATTGCATCACAATGAAGTAAATGTATAGCTTAATGAATGTTTTACTTCATTCGAAATTTTAATAGATACTCTAATCATTTTTTTAAGCTGAAAATAATGATAATTTAAAAACAAGCATTAATCATTCACTTTCTATTAAGTACATACAGTATGTTTATTTCATATCTGCCATCCACCTGACGAATAGCCGATCTTAGAACATTGTAAACAAAACTGAGTGGTATTGGAACTTCATATCTCTCAAGCTGGTAATCCACAAGCAGCACAAATTGTGTAATTGTGAATCTTAGATGAAAACATTTGTATTTAATATTAGGTTAATTTAAGATTATTGCTTTGCATTTATATGATCTTGGCAAAAGATCGCCAATTAGACATTATCTAAATTGATAAAGGAAAAGTATGGCAACTGGTCAAAAAAAGACCCTCCAGGATTTTTATATTTTTGGACTCGGGACCATGAAGCATCAAGAAATGCAAAAAATGTTGGGGAATTTTCATGTGTGGGGGCAGGGGGTGCAATTTTATTCACCTACTTTTGAAGCTAAATAACTCCTGTGCCTTTTGTCAAAAACTTCTGAATTATGCAGACATGTTTGTGTATTAAGGGCATTGATGCTATTAAATTTGTGGTCATAACAGATGGCACCATACACAATTTTAACTTTCTTGTTAAGCCCTGGTCAGTTGTTGCAGTTAATCCCTGCCCTGGTTAAGTTGTTGCAGTTGCAATCGCCTGCACGGCGATTGCAACTGCAACAAGCGCGAGTCGCACGCGTCTTCTCGTGGTCACACATTGTTCGTTGACGTTGCAACTCGGAAACACGTGGCCCTATAATAAACGAATAAAATTACAGTAGCTTGTTTTTGACTACTTTCGTGAGTTTGCTGATATTTTACGTTCTACTTCAGAGTATTTATGGAATTTTAGCCAATTTTCTTATTAAAATAGCAAGCAGTTCCTTTTCTGGAATGAATAAAAGAAAAAAGGCGATTATTTTAATAGAGCTGGCGAAAATACATGAAAAGATAAAATCTTTGATAAAACGAAGAATTAAAATCCCACAGGTATTCGTGAGCCTGAATAAGCTCGATCAATCTCGATTCTGTAAAAATATTAATCCTCTGACTATCCACCATGATGATGAACTATTTTCGATGTTGTCATTGTATGACGTGGCATAAAGGCATTTGTTGATTGGATGCGCGTTTGCAATCGTCGCGAGTAGAACAAACTTTTTGTTTCTAGTTGCAATTGCAGTTGCGCCAGTTTTCGAGGGGGGATTACTAGTTAACGGGAACAGCCGTCGCGGTTGCAGTCGCCTGCGCGGCTGGAAATCGCATAGTGTGACCAGGGCTTTAGGAAAGTTGCACAACTTGTTGCTGGATTTTTTCAAAATTTTTATAAGATTATAATTTGTTTATCAAATATATATAATTAAGATTTCAATCCTATAATAGCACTTAATCATAATTAATGGGGCTATTTTTCACTACTATTAATAATTAGATATTAATATCTAATTAATAATTAATGCATCTAATGTCTTTTGGGCATTAAAATAGAAAGAGACAAAGAAACAGGTTTAAGTTCAGATACTGTACTTTTGTTATTTTTAATGCCAATGTCTTTGGGAATACTCTTTCTATCATAATATCTGGAAACAGGTTATATAATACATGATTTGCATATAACAATTTTTTCCTTATTGATAGATTAATATGGTGAGTCTATATTAGATATGATCTTGATTAATAATAGTACAGCAGATAATTTGATGTTGACAAAAAATATTGTAATTGTATTCATATAACTAGCATTAATTAGCATCATTTTCTATAATGTTCATGCAATATATGTTACATAGAGTAATTGTAATATATGTCATGTAGAAGAAAGTGTTTTTGTGTTATGCTAAAATAATTTAGAAAAGTTTATATTTTCTATGTTTTGCCAAACTTTTTATAGTAATCATCAATTTTCCAGTTCTAGAAGCAAAACAAAATTATTTTCTAAAAACATGTTGCTAAATAATCTATACAGTTGTAAATGAAAATTTATTGTTTGTTGGTCATCTGTGATACTGTGTGTAAAAAGTAGATTTTCAGGAATATAATACCAATTTATTACACTGAGATTATGCAAAATAGAATGATTCAGATAGCAACAGAATTGGTTAGGTAACACACAGCAGATGGTCTACTGTAAATTTCAAAAAGCAAAAAAAATTTTATGTAAGAATTGCTTAACATTTTAAGGAGTCGTTTAAAGTGACTGTGTTTAAATGTTGATTAGCATTTTTCTGTTTTTGGATTTGAAAAAAAAATACAGTAAATTTTAAATTTACTGCTGAATTTTAAAAATTTCATAAATTTTGATTATTTATTATTAAGAATATTTATGGAAATCCTGTAATTTGCATTTAGAAGTTGTTTAAAAAATAGCAAATTAATAAAATATTACTTAAATAAGAACTTTTTTGTAATTCTCATATATAAAAGCTCCTAGTTTACATAGCTGAAGGTAAAGATGAAATCATACAAATTCAAAAACTTAGTTTGGTTTCTTATCTTTATTTCAAAAATATCTATTAAAAAAATACCAATATTCTAATACCAAATTATCTTAAATTATTATTATTATTATAGCCACTTCTAGCCCGTTAATTTGGCTTTGGTTGTTTTAAAAAAGTGTTTATTTTCTACATTAAACATTTTTTTTTTCTATAAAAATTTACTACTATAATTAATTGATTTAATAGCAGACTGTAATATAATTACCTGAATTCAATTTGTTAATTATTGTTTTAATATACCATAAACAGTATTTTATTACTTAGTATATAATAAAATAAATATAGAGTATTACATTAATTCTCTATATGAAATTGCAGTGGAAATACAAAATATCCAGCAGTATGAGCTGTGGTGTTTATTAATGTAATTTATACAAAATATTATATTATATTCTTTCCTTATTGTTAGGATGGCCATTTTTAATGATCTTGTTGTGGGCGTGGTCGGAGAAATAGGATATTCTCGGGACCAAAAATTCATCCAAATATACACAAAACTTCTCCAAAAATTATTGCACACTGTCTAACTATTATTAAATAAAAGCTTTGCCTTGTCACTGTAACCAATGCTTTCTGTCCACTATAGTCCTGTTTAATTCATAATAATCTCAGAACCCCAAAGAAGCATTGGCCTCTTTCAGATACATTTTCCTAGGTCTTCCTCTTCATTCTGAGAATTTTGCCTTTGCGAATAGCTTTTAGGAAATTATTGGGCTGAATAATGACCTATAAATTTAATTTTTCTTTTCTCTAATTCATGTATTAACTTCTTTTGTTCTGGCATTTTCTTCAGAATTGTTTCATTTGTTTCCCATTCAGTCCAGCTTGTTTTATTTGCTCACCTCTATATCCACATTTCTGCTGCCTCCAGATGGATTATTTTCTTGCTTTCCTAGATCCAGCATTCACTTTCATACTGCAAAATGTCTTAGTAAATGTTTTCTTTCCTTCCACACTTAGGTGTCTTGATGTTAGCAGATTTCTTTTACTTTGGAGAGCTTGTTTCATAAGAATAAAGCAACTATAAGTATTTGCAAAGCATTAAACAAGTATTTAATGCTTTGCAAATAAACAACTTTAATGCTGATAGACAGTTTGCTTTATTCATATGCTTATTACAATGCAAAAACATAATATTTATATACTATGGAAGCTTGTTTCATGAGTTCTATCCTTTTTTTGATCTCTCTATACATCTGTTATTTAGGGAGTTAAATCACAGAAGATAAGTAAAATTTGATATTTGTCCCACCTCCTTACTGACAATCCTGATGTTAGCTTTTGTCTTCTTGATGTTATTTTTTACTACCATCACTCTTGTATTCATGATGTTTAGCTTTAAACCCCATTGATATATGTTCTTGTGCAGTATGTTAAGCATATGATTAATTTCTTGTTGAATTACCCATTGTCACTACATCATCAGCAAATTTGATGCAGTGTATCTTTTTCCCATTTATCAGTATAGCTTTTTTTATATTAATTCTTTAATTAAATCTCTTCAATGTACATATAAAAAAAGTAAGGAGAAAGTCAGCAGTTCTTCTTTGTCTTTGCTTCTCTCTCCACCCTATTGATATTTATATATGTCTGCTGGTTCTTGCATAACTGATAAATTAACTTCATTCCTCCAATCTAAGTTTGCCTTCTTCGTAGTTTTAAAGAGCAGATCCCATTTCACTATCAAATGCCTTCTCTAGATCTATGATTGTTGTATCTGTAACAGAAAATATATATTGCATTCATTTGGATGGATTTGATATTTTCTGTTTCTTTATAGAATCATTTGCAATGCAAAGATAGCTTCTGTCATACCTTTACTTGCCCAGAAGCTGAACTGGTCTTTTTCCAAGTAATTGTCTGTTTTACTTTGTATTCTGTCTTTTACTATGTGTAGTAGAATTTTTGAGATGTGTAATAAGAGAGATGCTGTAATTAGAGTATTCTAATGTGTTTCTCTTTTGGCAAGGTGACAGTTTCACTTTATGTAAAATTGCCCAGTATCTCACCTATTTCAAAACTGTCCCAAATTACTTTATGTAATTGTTTTTTCACATCTATTCCTATAAATATCCACTCTAAAAACCATTTAATGCAGTAATGTTTCTTTATTCTGACATTTTCAATCATCTTCAACAATAAAAAATGTTAGAATAAAGAAATATTACTACATTAAATGATTTTTGGGCTCTGATTTGAAAAAATTGTAGACTTATAAATTCCCACTGTCATTGTCCATTTGTCCTTTTCTTAATCTCAAGAATGGTGTGAGTTAGATGAAAGCAGAGACCAGATATGGAAAGCTTAGGAGTAAGAGGCCCCAATTAACTATATATAAACTTCCAGTATAAACCAGAAGACATGTTATTTCAATTTAAAATTTTCCCTGAAAGGAATTAGATAGATGACTATCATAACTCTGTTGCTAACAGGAAAAGTATGATGTACAGGGGCAAGACACTACTGATTTATGGAGAATATATTTTTTAAATTAAATAAATTTAAAAATATGATTAAAAATTGAATCCTGGCATTGTGACTGTCACAATAAATAATTGCTTGTTTTGAGTGGATATTTGTATAGTACAATTTGAAGTTCATATAGGAGTAATTAGTTCTATTCCTGTATTTTTAAAGCTTTGTAGGCATGTTATCTATTTCTGTTGCCTACCCCAAGCTCAGGTTTTTGGAGTGCTTGGTCAAATTCTTTCTCTAATATTATGGCTTAAATTTTATCAATTATATTTTCATTTTCAATGTGTGTATTTCATCATTATATAATTCCTCCATATATTCTTTCCATCTGTCACTAATTTCTTCATTGTTTATTAAAATTTTGCCTTTTTTTGTCCTTGACTATAGTTGATCTTGAGCTTGTGTATATGAGCCATTTGATCTTACGGTATGCTCCGTGTTGTTAACCCCTTTTCATATCCTCTTCAATCTTCTTACATCTTTCATTTATCCATTTCTCTTTTTGTATTCTACACTCATTGTTTATATCATTTTTTTATGCTTTTGTATCTTTTTCTCATTATCTTTCTATAATAGTTTTTGTTTGTATAATAATGTTTTTGTTAGTTTGTGTAGTGGTGACACTTGATTCAAGTTTGGATCTTGCGGACGTGTTGGCACTCGACTACCTAGCGTTAGTGTTTGGAAGAAGATCGGTAGGATAGAATGCCAAACTTTAGTTTATTTCTTTTAAGATATTAATTGTAATATTTTCTGTCATCTGGGATTTTCTAGATATCAATTTTCTTTTTCCTAATATCTTTTCAGAAGCTTCCTTTATTTCTGCCTTTATGCCATCCCATCCAGTTTCATAGGTTGTACTCAACCAATTATTTGTTGTTTCTTGATAAATTTATCTTTTTATGTTATTGCACACTAAAACAACAATTTATGAATCAATTAATAATCATTACCATAGTTTGGAAAATTCAAATTATATATTATTTTATATATTTAATATTTTATTTTAATTCAAGCTGACATGAAATTTCATTCACTGAATATTGTGGGAGAGAGTTTCAAAATAAAAACTGACTTTCTTTTTCAGTTCTTACGTCTAAGTTTTGGTGTTTTTTGTGAAATAAATGTAATTTGGTAGGTGAGATTGACTCATCCTTACTACATATGCATAATTATGCAAGTAGGTAACAATGTAATGAATGGCTTGTTTTAATTCTCCCCAAATCTTGTTTGCACAATTGGACATATTCTGCATCTCTGAGTTTGGTTAGGCATGCATTGGAACAATCAAGTAATGAGGGATATGGTTTGATTATCATGAAAATTTCTGCAGATCCAACACAGATTTGGAACCAGTTTCTCAAATGTAGCCAATCTTAGCTTGGTATTCCAGTTGTCTTAGTAGTTCAATACTTTCCTTTGTTATGTATATGTAACAGTTGGGGAAAGTAAAATAAAAAAATACATAAATCAAAATGCAAAATAAAATACATAATAAAATGAAAAACGTAACAAAAAGAATAAATTAATTGTCAACCTATAAATTCCCACTGTCATCTGTCTTTCCTTAATCTCGAGAACAGAGTTAGATAGATGAAATCCAAGACCAGATATGGAAACCTTAAGGGATGGAGGCCCAATCCGATTAACTGTACAAGAACTTCCAAAGCAAACCGGAAGTCACGTTATTTCAATTCAAAGCTTTTCCCCAAAAGGTGTTAGACAACCAGCAGGACTCTCTTGTTAAAGGAAAAGTATGATGTACAGGAGAAAGACACTACATTACTAATTTGAGATGGAGAGCATTTATTTTAAATGAAATAAATTATGATTAAAAATTGTAGGCCTGCATTGTGACAATGTAACAATAAATAATTTCTTATGTATATATCTATACACATACACAAGTAACAAACAAAAATATAGAAAAAAGTGAGTTAAAAAACAATATAAGGACAGTGCATTTACATATATTGTTCTTGTGTTCAGTAAGATGGATTTGTAATTTTTTTGTTGTGGCCTTGATGTAAAAAATGTTTGCATCGCTATCCAGCCGTTGTAATAGATCCAAATAAACTTCAGATTTTTCTAGTTTGGAAAATATATATCTGTCATTACAGAGGAGACTGCGTAAGATTATTTGAGGTTTAATTGGATTAATGTTGAAAGTTCTTGCAATGATGTTATAATAAAAATTGCTTAACACTGATAGACAGTAGTTATCTCTTTTTTTTTAATTGGAAGACTTGACTTGTCTTGATTTTAACACTAACTTCTCAAACTTTGTTTTATATAAATCAGATAAATTCAAATAAAATGAAGTCTAAATATTTGCAATTTGTAAGTTTTAAACATTTTAAAATAAAATGTATTTATAATAAAAGATCATTTTTATCCCCTTATTTAGGACCGACTCAAATAATACTGAAATTTCTAACAGCACAACCGTAGTCACGACTCCTTTTCCGAAAGTAACAACTCCTTCCGATCCCATACTTCCAGAGAAAGGGGCTGCCGAGAAAGAGCATCATTCTAGCATGACTATTTTCTTTGTATTAAGTGTCTTAGGTAAGTTTACACGATAGTTTTTATCTTTTGTTAAATGATAATCAGTTTGGATTATAATATACAATAATATATATTTAAAAATTTATTTAATAAAATAAGTTCAAACTTAGGTTTGAATGAGTAAAAATTAATTAAAATAGTATAAAAAGCTAACTTTCCAGTATTTATTGATTTCTTTAAGAATTATCAGAATTATTCACTCTTTTAAGCAGGACCGAGAGAAGTAAGATAGTAAAATGAAGTCAGTCCTACCATAAATATGGGTCCCCATCTCTCTATGAAATGAAAGCAATGAATATATGTAAATATAATGAATAAAACAAAGAAGATTTTTGACCACTTATAAAAAGAAATTTTAGTTTGCATTGCTTTAGTGTCCTAGCATTGTTAACTGTTTACATAAGACTGAATTTTGGGGTTTCTATGTATTTGTGACCTGAGCTAAATGGCTGTGCTGATCTCATGTATATGGAATGCTTATTTGTATTAATACTAAAAACTTTATTGTAAAAGTCTTTTTATTAACAAACTTTCATAAATTGCAATTAAAATTATATACTTACACAAACTTTTTTGAAATGTGAGTAGAAATCTAACATTCTTACTTGATGGTGAGCTTTATTTCATTTAGGAATGCAATAACTTAGCCTTAATAGCCCAATAATTTGGCACTTCATTTGATTTAACTAATAAATTGGGTTTGGAGGAGATATCGATATGTGTTAAGGAATACAATTCATGCATTCAAAATTTTTAAATTGCTTAAAGTTTATTTTGGAACATATTTAATTAACTGTTTCTACATAGTAACATCCTGATTTGATTTATTTCTCTATAATCTTCAGTTTTATATTTTTCATTTGGTCATCATATTAATACTGTTTTCACTGCAGGCATCTGATAATGTAATATAACAGTAATCAAAATGTTGTTTAAGCCGAATGTAATATGTTAACGTTGTCAGTGCACTAGTACGAAACATTTGACCATTTAAAGCTTTTGAGTAAACAGCCTAGATAACATCTTTACAAAATGTAATATTATATTATTAGCTAATTTAACTGCTGTATTCAGGTTCGAACTTTAAATAATGACAAAATTCAAGAACATCGGTTTGAAGTAATTCAAACTTAGTTTATGTTTCATTTTAAAATGTGTTGTAATACCAAACATATTTGAACAAGAGTCCAAAATAATGTCTTGGTTAAAAATTTTCAGATTTAAAACCTGAAGCTGAGTTTATTTTTCTAATATAGGAAGTGCTAAATTACATTGTTTTGGTATTTTACAAGGAGGAAAATAATGATACAATATTTAAACAATTTTTTTAAAGTAATTTTAGAAAATTTGACAGGAGAGAGAAAAAGAATGCTCTGTATTTTATTTTGGAGTTAATGATTTAATGTTAATGAGCACGTGCTTTGATAAAATATATTTTAATTTGAAACAATAATTGTACTTTTAAATCTGAAGTTTCATTTAAGATTTGATGACATTTAATTATAAAAAAATTTCCTTTAATTTTTAAAAATATTTAAATATTTACAGATTTATTTTGAAAAAATGTTTTCAATTGCAGACAAATCAGAATTAAATATTTTTTTATTACAAATTATTTTAAATTTTCATAAGATAAAAATGCTATGTATTTCTAATTATACTTTTTTGTTTTTTCCAGCTTTGTGTATTTTATTAATTCATCTCTTAATTCAGACAAGTTTCCAATATTTACCAGAAAGTGTTGCTGTTGTTTTCTTAGGTATGTTTCAATTTTGTTACGTATCCAAATAGAATTATATTTAATGATAAAATGAGGTTTTTGTCACTTCATGGAGAAAAATGGTCAATGTACGAACAATCTTGCAAAGAAATTAGGATTTTGGATATTATGTGATGAATTTCATGTAATCATGTCCATTGGTTATATTCAAAGACCAACAAAGAAACCCCCTTTTTTTTCTCTTCTATACTTCTATACTTAATGTTTTTTTAAATTTTTTGATATACAACATATCTTAAACAAGATTTAACATTATATATTACATTCATAGATGCATAAATACAGCTTATGCATTTACAATTTAAAGAATTTGGAACAGCCAAATTTTTGAAAGCTCACTTGATTAAGTAAAATCATTTTTGAGACTTGCCTAATTTTTAAGTTCTAATCTAAATTTCCTTAAATTCTGGGAATTCATTTTGAGATTGAGAATAGGAAATGATAATCTGATTCACTGTCTAAAGAAAATTGGATTTTGGAATGAATTTCTAGTTAAATCTTGTATGATAGTACAGTAGCTTGCCAAATTATTAGATCCGTGCAAAAAAATTTGATTTATTAGTTTTTGATGTAATAATTCAATAAAAATGCAATTGTTGATAAAATATAAGAAAACATTAATATTTTAAATTGTCTTATGAAATAAAAAGTAAGTTTTTGCATATAAAAATTTGAATATAATAGAACTTATTAAATTTTTGTTTTTAATGTTTTATTTTAAATGACCATCTTTAGTAGCCAGTAGTGCTTCTATATTGCAAGGAATATTCTTTTTACACATTTTTGTTTTCCTACAGGGTGCTATGCTGCCATACCTTACTAAGAACAGCTATCATTTTCCATTTTGTAGTAGAAAGTTAATTCATTTTACATTTACAGTGTGGCCAGATAAAAAAAAAACTTGTTAAAAATGTTTGATATAACAGAATAAGAATAACATGAAAAAATACTTGCTCCTTAAACAATATTATGAAAAAAATGTGAAGAAAATAGTACAAAAAGTATGATTTTAGTCAATAGGTGTAATAATTTGGCAAGGTATATAGAATACATTGATACATACTCATTTTGTTATGAGCTGAATCTTCCAAAATCATTCTAGAATATAAAATTCAAATATAAAATCGAACCATAAGATGAGAGTTCAAATAAAGGAAATTTATTCGAACTCTGTGTTGTTCCTTCCAGGGTCCACTTCCTGGACATAGATATTAGGGTTGAGGAGTTGGGCATATACATAACAGTGTGCAATTTCTATGTATATCTTGATTTGGATTGTGTGATCTGTTTCCGTACAAGATGGCAGCTTTCAGAGCCTTGGTTAGAAGAGCATTCACACATTCTTCTACCCCACAAGCATTTGCAGATGAATTAGGGATTATAGAATGGATAGTCAGGGCACATGGTTACACCAACCTTTATACAAAGAATGTGTGAATGGCACAGACATGCACAGGCAGGATCCACCATTTCAATGGAGAGGCCAAGAAATAAACAGGAAGAGGTTATGGAAAGGATCTTCCTCACTTTTAATCCACATTTGAAATCATTATACACCACAATTGCCAAGAAGTGATGGGTCAGTATTATGTACAGAAGATGCCTTTCCATATTCAGCCTACTATGTAACAGAAAAGACACCCCTAACCCTGACAGAGTATTGGGCATTTATAGCATCCCTATCAGAAACAGATGGTATAGAGAAATGGTGTACATTGGGTCTGCTAAACATTAAATGGGGGGTCAGGATACATGAATATAAATCAGATATACAGCATAGTAGGAGTATCACCGCACTCTCCATGTACGTGATGGACCCTGATATTATGGCAAACTTTACTGGAACCCAAATCATCCCATATGCAGAACATCTCAAATGGTTAGAGGCAGTCATGATTTTTAAGGCCTACTGAAGTCCGCATGCATTGATTTTAGGGAAGAAATGTCTCTATCAATGACTTGGCAGGCTTTACTTGACAGCGATTTTGAATGTTCGAACTTATTTAAAGATGATACAGGAAATGCATGCACATAAATTCCCTTTAATCGAACTCTTCATCTTATGGTTCGATTTTATATTCAAATTTTATATTCTAGAATGATTTTGGAAGATCCAGCTTATTTAGAATTAAGAAAACCCGAGGAAGAACCCAGAAGGGGTTACGAAAATATTTGTTTATTGCTTACTCGTACTTTGCACCAGTTATTGTTTGTAGAGTGACTTATTTTATTAGTTGTTTTTTCTTTGTGAAGCAGCTTCAATGCTTCCATGTTTTGATTTAAGAATAGTAATCTTCAAAAATGGGATAAATGCCACTGTGGTACAAATATAAACATCAGTTAACCAGATATTTAGATGAATGCCAATTGCCATGTTGTCCAGTTACATTTAATACTGAATTAATAAATGCTTCTAAATTAATTATTAAATATTAATTTAATTATAATTATTAAATTTATTAAAATATGGTGTCTAATGCTTATCTCTAGGCAAAATTACTTGACATTTAATTATTAATATCATTAATATAGCTTGATTATAATCTGGCAAACATTTGGCATAGCATCATGACTGTTTTATGAGGCAGAAAGCAATTGTTTGTATGAATTTGAAGTATTTGAAAAACAGTCTACTTATAATAATCTTATTATTAATTTTAATGTGTTTTATAATGCATAATCTGATAGGAAATAAAATATTTTATTTATGTTATCATGCATGTAGAATACTGATAAATTTTAGATGAAAAATATGTATTATTTTTATTGCAGGTGCTCTTATTGGCTTAATTTTAAAGCTTATTTCTAGTCAGAATTTAGGAAATTGGCAGGTAATGGTTATAATTAATAACATTTATTAATAATAACAGATTTATATTTTTTATAAGGTTTATTTTTTATTATTATACTTTAAAAATTTTTTTTAAATTTGATATTTAAACTGAAAGAACTTTAATTATACATACATTTTTTAATGTACAGAAAGAAGAAGCATTTAATCCTACAACATTTTTTCTGGTACTTCTACCTCCAATTATTTATGAATCAGGATATAATTTGCACAAGGTAAGAATAAACAGCTTTTACAACGATGTTAAAATTAAAAATAAATGTTGTTGTTATGTATTAATGAAAAGTAACTATCAGTCCACTTTAAGAGAGTTCAGATTGTTTATTTGAGAAGCTTTAATAGTAAGCTTCTCATTCTCATCAATACAAATGCATTTTTCTCCAATAAAACCATTGAGACCCTTTCATGGATATTTGCATTGTGCCAATGATATCAATATAGAATCATTGTCTCCAAAATTATATATATAACTATGTATAAAATTCTTCTATTTTCCTATTAAAAAAAACTAATTTATTAATAAGTATCTGAGGCAAAATGAAGCCAGAATATTTTGTCAATGAAATTTTACCATTTTTGTATCTTTATAGTTTGGAAATTAGTTATTATTAAGTCAATCAAGTGATGTAATATTTATAACATAACTTCTATAAATACTTATATAAAAATTTTAAATTAGAATATGATCCAAATCAGTTTATATTTTGTACTCAGATAACACAAGTGGTGATATATTTGACCCATTAGGCAAGAATCTTTGCAATTATATGAATGTTTTCTCCTTACAAATATATTGCAGGTTTTAATTCCACGCCACTATTTTTCTTACTGTTAATTAAAGTTTTCTAATTTTTTTTATGAGTTATAAATACATAACAGTAATAGTAATTTCAATTCAATTAAGAAATCATTAATTTAAAAAAAGTATGTGTCTTCAAATTTTTACTTTTTTAAAAATAAAATCATATCTATATTGGTATCTTCAGTATCTCTTCAAAACTGGGATTGTATAAATAAACACACAATGCACGAAACCAATACCAGCACAGTGAAAAAAAAAAATTACAAACTTTTTCATCTATATAAATATTGACATCAGGTAAAAATTATATAGAACAAAATGGCTAATAAAAATCTATTTTTGTTAGCCATTTTTTTCTTTTCACAGTGCTGGCGTTGGTTTTGTGTGTTATGTGTTGGTATCTTCTATTTGTTAAATTAACTTCACATTGTTTTGTTTAGTTTAATTCCTAAAAAATACCAAAAAATCTGCTATTTTATGATTGTTTAATCTATCTTTGGATTTAGAGAATAAGAATGCAAAACTTAATATAAAAAAAATTTGCTGAAACTTAAAAATTCATTCTTTATATCTGCAAAATATTCTGGATTATGAATACTAGTCACTTAGGTCATAGCTGAACATAATCATCATTGGAAAGTATAACAACTTTAAAAAGTTTCAACTGCTAAAAATAATAAATTTTTATATTCAAATTAATATTAAGATCTTTTTAAAATTTTATTAAAATTTGAATTTATTTTTATTTATTTTTTTGTACAGGGGAATTTTTTTCAAAACATTGGCTCAATTATGGTATTTGCCATTTTTGGTACGGCCATTTCGGCACTTATAGTCGGAGGAGGAGTATTTGTATTAGGTTTGGTAAAGTAATTTTTAACTTTGTTTATTACAAAATAAGAGTAGATATTTTTAGTATTTTAAAAATGTATTAAAAAATCAATTTATATGTGTAAAATAACTAAACACACACTAACTAAACTTTTTTTACAAATGAAATATTATATTTTTAATTGTGCTGGGATTGTCACCTGTAAATTTTAGACTGTTTTGCATTTTTTTGCAGAGGCGTAGCCTGTAAAGAAAGGCCGTCTCTACTGTGGAAGAATGTTGTTGCTGGTGATTGGACATGGCAAAAAGTGAAGACATTTTTAGTCTGTTACATTTTTTTTAAATTGTAAATTCGTCAGCCCTTTTTTACAAACTAAACATACAATTTGTATTATTAATTTACGTAAATTTCAATTTTTAATAAATGAACCTCCAACAGACTAAAATAAATGATTGATTAGATCAATAGAATGATTATTAAAGTTTTAAAATTTGAAAAGTATTGACATAACTATGAAGGGAAAAAATTTTATATAATTTCAAAATCTTCCAACATTTTTTTTTTTTTCAATATTGGTCTTCAATTTTAATATTGAAAGTTGTTGCAATGGGCCCTCCCTTTTAGTGAGACCTACAGGTAAATCACAGTGATAAGTTTGGAGAGTGTGATGGTCATTATATATCCTTATTGACAGTCTCCAGTAGCATGAAGGTTCATTGAACTCGTATGCACATGTGTGATGGCATTGAATAGTGTCCAGTGTGGACATATGAAATATAACTATAAATTGTATTTTATATTTGAAGCTGTGTGTTTGTGTGTATGAATACAGATATATTTTTAATATCATAAATGTATATATATGCAGTGGTGCCTTGAACTTTGAAATTAATTCATTCCAGGAGGCTAATCAAAGTCTGTTCTGAGGTTTGAATCATTTTTTCCATTAGATGTAATAGAAAGTGAATTAAACCATCCCCAGACCTTAAATAAATCCATTTTAATAAACTTAAAACAGCATATTTACATAATTTAAGGTGCAAATAACACAATTAAATGTCCTAATAATAAATTAAAATTTATGAAAACAACAAATAAATTGCATAAATATTGCACAATAAAATGAAAATTGCACTTACTGGCTGCATACTGTTGACTTTGTATCTTAACCTTCTAACTACCAGGGAATTTTATATCATTATATACCATTTGGGTCCATTGAACCTTATACTTAAATTTTAGTAAGAAACATAAGTTAGATTTGAAATTACTAAAAGAAACATATTAGAGCTTTGATTTATTTTAATAGAATAATTTACATATACATTTTTAACTTTAAGATATTGCATTTAAACTTATCATTGATTAAAATCAAAATCGACAAAGAACATAAAACAAACATCTAACTTTTGGCTACTTCACCCCCTTGTTCAGAAAAGAAAAATATGTACGCTGATCAATTAGTTTGACTCATTCAGAAAAATAGAGTACTTATTTAGAGCAAGGATAATAAGTCGGAGTAAACACATTTTTCCGACTCTGCTGGCCAGAAATTCTTCCTGACTCAGACTCCACAGCCCTGATTTAAACACAAACTATTATTGGAACTATTCAACACAACTATTGAAAATCTCCATCATTTAAACTAGTTGGAAAATGAATTGTGTAAAACCTTAAAAGTATCTTAATTTTAGCTTCTATAATTAGAATAAAACAATAAACAATTATTTTTTTAAATAGTGATTTAAAAATGTTTTTAACCTGGAAAATGTTCACTTAAGATACAAAGTTCTAAACAACAGGGAACATAGATTACAAGTTATCTTAAGACATTTGTACAACTCAATTTTATTGAAAAGTATTTTAGCATCCATGATCAATTATTTTTATGAATAAAGCTTTTTTTTTTTCTATTTTTGGGTCAAATTATTTTGTGTGCGAGATAGATATTCTTGCAGATTTAGTAATATACAAATTATTTTTTTAATCTATATTTTGAACAGGCTGATGTCGCATACCAACTGAATTTTACAGAAAGCTTTGCATTTGGGTCGCTCATATCGGCAGTTGATCCTGTTGCCACACTTGCCATTTTTCATGCCTTAGACATTGACCCAGTATTAAATATGTTGGTTTTTGGAGAGAGTATTCTGAATGATGCCGTGTCGATTGTACTGGCAACGTGAGTATTAGTATTTTAACGAATATATACAACTTATAAAGCAGCTGTTTTATTTAAAGTTCATTTGTAATGTTTAACATTAATTGCAATTCACATCTAAATTCAAACTTTCCAGCAAATAAAAGTCAATGAATTAGAATTTAGGTGTGAATTGCAAATATACTGTTCCAGTTTATGGTGAGGTTGTATTTATATTGTTTAACATTAATTAAAATTTCTAAAAACATCAATATATTAACAATCTTCTCACAGCTGGTTATATAGTAAATAACCAGCTGTCAAAACATTCTATACAAAACTTTGGAATACTTTTTGACCTGAAGCAGATCCCAATTAGGATTGAAAGTGCTTGTCAAAGTATATTAAAAACTTTATTTGCTGATAATTATAATGATTTGTTGGTGTTATGTACCATCAAAATTCTTTATTAAAATAATCTCTTTTGATATATGCATTTTTGTTTCACAAAATCAAAATTACTTGCATTGATTTGTTAGCAAAACAGTTTATACTTTCCATTCAAAAATTTCAAATAAGATAATGAATTTGTTCCAGAATCAAGCTCAAGTTTTTAAATGGAACAAGTTAAAGAATATATGTATTTAATATATATGTAATATAAACAAATCAAAACATATAAGCCTAAATTACTGAGCTATTTTTAACCCTAAATTACTGAGCTATTTTTAACTACATCATGGCTAATTTTTTAATTGATATCAGTTTGACCCTAAAGGCAGGCAATGATGATAAGCAGTGATGTTACTACAAAAGAATATCTCTTGGTCAAGCTTTAAGTTATTACCTAAACAGTTTAGATAGTTGAAAGGTACATGCCAACTGGTAAACAATAGTAGGAATGAGATGTCACATCATGTTTGATAGTAGCCTGGTATTGTGTAGTTTGTATTTTTCCAATAAATTGTAAGATTTAACTGTATCAACTGAGTTCTAAACTAAATTTGTGCCATAAATTCAAACATTTTTATCTACTCATGTCTTTGTACAAATAAATACACAATAGGTTTTTTGTACAGATTTACACAGTTATTTGTATAAAAAAGAAATAAAAGATATGTTTATTTTAAGTCTGATATGACTAAAAGTCAAAACACTTTTTTCTAGAGGGGAAAGTTTCCAAAAATCTTTTTTACAAGAATTTTCTTAAATTTTCTAATTCTGTTTGAATCCTTTGTTCTTGAATACAGTATAAATATCATAAAAAATTTTTTTTGGATATAAAAAATTTGATTTCCCTTACAGTTTAGGAATATGAAGATTGTGGTGTTTGTTTTTTTAATATAAATGTAAATATTTTTTATATTTGGAGTATAAACTTTTTCATAACATAAAAACAATTTTTTTAAGCAGAATGTAGCATTCCTTAAGAAGAAATAAAATTATAAAAGTTGTGTATTAAAATTAAAAATTATTGTTTTTATATTAAATTTTCTCTTATTACATGACAGAGCAATGTATAAAATTCAGTTTAAAATGTTTGTGTATATTTGCAAATCCTGTTTATACATGCTTTGTTCTGCTAATGTGTGTATCTTAGCAATTAAATATAAATTAACTAAACTAATTTTTAAAATGTTATAATTTGAATGTTATATATGCTTAACCCAAAGATGACCTTTCAAAATGTTAAAAGTACTTATTTGTAATTAAAAACTTTTCAAACTATTGATAGTAACTGAAAGAGTTTGGTTTATTCTTAATAAAACTAATACTCTGTCAGTTCTGGATTTCCTACAATTACTAACTTAATATTCTACAAGACTTGCAATTGTTATTTAAAAAGCACTAGAAAAGTTCAAAAATGGCTAGTCATAGCCTGACTAGGGGAGAAGAACTTTCAAAGAAAACTTGGTCAATAATACAACAGTTCCAAGCTCTGACTTCGATCACTTCAGTTAAAGGCACATTTTTATCAGTTTTACATCTTTTATGAGTGGGTGACATTATATTAATTTGCATTGCAAAATTTTATAAATTTTTAAAACTGTTTGTGTAATGTACTGTGTAATTTTATTTCCTTTTAAAAGCATTTGGCTGATTGAAAACTTCTGTTTTTCTAAATTACTGAACAGGAGCATAAAATTTCCTTCACTAGTGAGAATATTAGCTTTTCTATTGCTTAAGACTTCAACAGCTAATCTTACAGGTTGTAAGCAATTCCATATAACTAACAATATTTCATAATATTCTTCTCTCCGTAAGTGAGTGAGTTTCAGCTCTCATAAAACAGTCTTAATTGGATTTACGATCTTTAAAAATCTATCTCTCTCTCTTTCCAGTATGTTCCAGTTTGTTTTACAGTCCAAAATGATTTCTAGTTCCCTCTTTTCACTCCTGGTTATTGCTGAAAAAAAGAATTTTTTACTGGAGAATATTTAAATATTTTCACAATTCTTCTTTGTATGCTGTGAATTGCCAAAGATAGATCATCTTACAAATCATACTGATCAGCTTGGGCCACACCATCTAACTCAGAATCACTGCTATCACCTTAATTGTTTTTGGAATCTGTATTGAATTCACTATCATAGGCTACTACAGTCCATTTCAAAAGTGTAAACACATACAACTTTTTTCAATAACAAAAACATTAGCAATAGTAATGTATTTATTACATTAGTATGTTGTTTACAACATCAATTTAAACATTTTCTGAAATTTTTAGAGCTATCTGACAATTACAAAAAAAATTATTTGTGATGTTTCAATATTTTATAGGTCCACCATTTGAATTAATTAATTCAAATACTCTGTCAGACATAAATTTTATTAGTTTTTGAAGTTGTTCTTGTTTAATATTTTTCCAACAATCCATGATAGCTAATTTCAGTGCATTTACAGTATTGTATTGTATTGTCTGTTTTGGCTATAAACAAGATGATTCATAATGCCCCAAACATTCTCTATCGGGTTCATATCAGGGCTTCATGATGGCCAATCAATTACATTAATTTTTTCAGCAAACCAATTTTCAGTTGACTTTGATGCATTGAATGGCAGCATTATCCTTTTGGAATTGCCAGTTTTCTCACCCAATAAGTGATCCAAAAGTTATTAAATTTTGATACAATAGTTCTTGATACTTTTCTGAATTCATTCTACCTTCTATAAATACAATCTGTTTTACCCCCAATCCATATTCTGCCCATAACATCAAAGAACTCCCACCTTGCTGTCTGCTCATTTTGACTTCTTTGTTCTTCCTCAAATCATGCCAGTAGTGACTATAACTGTCAGGTCCATCCAAATTTCATTTTTTTTTAGTCTGAAAAGATTATTTGTTTCCACTCCTCTTTCCATGTCACTTGTCTTTGGCCCACTTTAATCTAGCTGTTTTGTGCAATTGTGTTAATTTTGATTTTGTGTCCATTTTTGTAAATTTGGCATTTTTTATGATTATGCACACAATTGCTCCATACAGTTGCTGGTGAAACTGCAATTGGCAATGTTGATACTGATTCTCTGACAGACAACTTGTTGACCGTCAGTAGCCGAAAAACCTTTCATTTCTAGGTGTAATTAGTTCAGGCCTTCCATGTAGCTTATTTCTGCCATAATTTTCATCCTGAGTTAATGCATTTCTCACAGCACGTGTAGATCAATTTACAGCTGCCGAAATTTGTCGTAGATATTGTCATGCTCCTTTTAGTTGGTAAATTTCATGTATTTTTAATGCTGTTAGTGTTTTTCCATGTGGCATTGTTTTAAATCACAAAAAACTGTTTAAAATTGGCATCACGTTTGTAATAATGAATGATACTACCCTCTGGTAGTAACTAATTAAACCAATAATTCATAAAAAAAAAATTTTCATACTAATTTTATGCATCTGTGTTTATACTTTTGAATAATTGAAAATCTGTGATAATTTTTTTTGTAATTGTCAGATAGCTCTAAATATTTTCTGAAATGTTTAGTATGTTGTTTACAACATCAATTTAATGTAATAAATACATTACTATTGTTAATGTTTTTGTTATTGAAAAAAGTTGGGTGTGTTTATAATTTTGAAACAATGTACAAGTTACTGATGCTTTACCTTCCAACTTTTTAATATCAAATCATTACAACTAGATGTAGTGCATGGTGATAGCAGAACTGTTGAATAGTTGGTGGTAATTTTCCGAAGTTTTACATTATGGCTGCACTGTCACTTGTAATTGCAACCGCATCACTTTGAAGTTTTAACTGAAAGTTTTTTAATCTTTCCTGAAGCAAGGATAAAACGTTTTCTGCATGACAGTTCCCATGTATTCTTATTAAATCAAGGTTCATAGAGGTCCATTGCAGTATACATGAACATTGATATGTCTGCAATTCTTGCAACTGGTCTATTTGTCTATTGAAATACTCACTTTTTTATTAACACATTTGAATACTTCCAATTTCTGAATGAACAGTCATTTCACTTTACTATAATAATTATATATTAGTGTCATAACTGAAGATGGACTTTATGGCAACTGCATTCCTTTGCTTGTGAAATTTTCCCTAATAAACTTACTTTTTTGTAATGGTGTGTTTCTTAGAAGATGGAGGCATTGGCTCATCATTATTCAATTCTGTATTTTCTTTTTCATTCGATGAATATGCACTAGGTGTCTATGTAGACCACTGGTTGATGATGCTTTGCATTGCAAAGTTTTGGAGCAAATCTGGCAATGAACTGATTTGTTTTCTTAATCTTTTCTAAAATATTCCCAACATTCTTTATACTCTTTACTCATTTTGACAGCAATCTATAAAATATTAAAATGTATTTATTAAAAATAGTAATAATTGATAAAAGTAAGAGAGACCCATATTGTGCAGTGAATATTTATAGCTAAAAAGTACACCAAACATCAAAGCATAAAATATTAGCAGTGCAAATCAAAATCTTCCATCCTACTAAATGTTTATAAGAAAGTTTCCATGCTCATGTGGCAGCTTTGATTTTGCTGGTTATACATTGTTGATTTATTAGATGTCCATTTGAGGTCATTCGGACATTGTATACACTGTCAGTGAAGAGAGAATTTTTTAAGTTTTTTATTTTTATGGAAGAAATCTGTTTGGCATTTAATTATTTTATCAATTTTTTTCAAAAATTGATTGTTTCAATAATTCCAAAATCAATTAAATACATGTTCGAATTTACAATAGAATGTGCACTTACAGCTTTAGCCGTTAATAAAGCTTGTTTTCATGAGATTGCTTGATTTTTGTAATCTTGAACTGAGATGGTGAACTCTTCATAGAACTAGCCATTAGTCCTCTAGACAAAATTTGCAGTGATTCTTATTGAAACACTTAAGCTTCCTTTGTATGTTATTTTTAGGTCTTGTTTTCAATGTAATTTAGTTATGTTTTCATTAAGTAAACACCAACTAACCATTTTTTTTTTTGTTTCCTCGAGTTTTGAAATAATGAGGTTTTATTGTACGGTACATCACAATTATCAGCTACTAATAAACTGATCAAATGTGGTTGGTAGTCACTTTATGGAACCAATTCATTGTGTAGAACAGAAACAGTTTGTGTTACAACTTGTTACACAGAGAAATATTTGTAGTCAAATCTTGGGTTGTAAAAATAATGTCATATTAAGTTAAGCTACTTAAATTTCTTTGGTTAGTTTACCTGATCATGACTTTGTAGTCAAATCCTGGGTTGTGAAAATAAATATTTTTCTGTGTGAATACAAACTGTTTTCTGTTCCATGATCAATGTGCTCAATTTACAAAAGCTAAAATTAGCTGGCCATGTGTTATCTGATTCTGGTGGTGTGTAATATTGTAACACAATGTAACTTTAGATAGCTATAAATAGGAAAAATGTCAAAAAGATACATTGTAAGTAGTACATTTATTACCCATTGTGGGTATTACTGGGTACTAGGAGCCGATTTTCCTGTTTTCCTGACCAACTTTTCTTGGGATTCAGGAATGGGAAAACAAAAATATTCTCGAACAGGTGGGAATTCCTTCCCGCTTGAAAACCCACTACTGTTTCTATTCAGATATTTCAGTTGTATTACTTGCTTATTTAACCAATATCTTACAACCTGATTTTTAAAATAGTTTGGCTATCTTATTATATATTTAGTAAATATTATAATAATTGATTCCTATATGAATTTGTTCATAATTTTCAATAAATTTATTATTTAATTTTTGTTTTTTAACACAGAACTGTTTTAGAATCTGCTTCACCAGAAATGGCTGTGATGTCAACGGGACAGGCTGTACTTCACGGCATTGGACGTTTTTTTATGATGTTTTTTGCTTCAGCAGGAATTGGAGTGGCATTTGCACTTATTGCTGCATTGATATCCTTAGTTTTTTATTTTTATTATTATTATTATTATTTAGACAGTAACCTTGATTAAAAAAGAAAGAAAAATCACAAATCACTAATCTAAAACTTGAAATTTTTATTTTAATTCCAAATTTTGCAACCATTCTTAAGATAGTAAACTTATCTACAATCAAGAAATTGTATAAATTCAATGTGGAAGTTATTGTAGGAACAAAAGCAGTTACCAGATACTGGGAGTTATCTACTTCCAACTAAATCTTTCTAGATTGTATGTAGCAGTTACAGGGATCCATCCACTTCTTCATACATCTGATAGGACTGTATGGGAACAGCACACAATTGTTATGTTTGTGTTTAGCTGTATCTCCACATCATGTATATTGTTTCTCCTTCAGATGGTTTTGAGCTTGGGAAAAAGTAAGCAGCAGTAAGGTGTGAAATCTGATGAGTAGGGAAATTACGGAGATGCTGTGCTTAGCTAAAAATTTTGTGACACTTGGCTGTGTGGAACGGTGCATTGTCGTGTTGCAGAACACCATTTGTGAGGACATTTCTGACAAACTGCATCTCAAAGGCACTACAAAATGGTTCTGCACAGAGTCTGATAAATGTCATTGATTCATGCCATTGATTAGCTTGTGTATGGTGCATCATCAGTTGAAATGCAGTTTATCTCCAAACTCTTGACACACGACAAGAAAGAACACTGGCTAGAGACAATTCAGTTTTCATTTTAGGGTCTTCACAAATGAAAATGTTATGTTCATAGCTACAATTCAGAGACAAAGCAGCAGTTCTTGTAGTGGAAGAGGTCACATGGCGTCAAGACTAAAAAAAGAACAGCAAATGAGGGGCATGACAAAAAGCCTGCTAAGTTTTGTTTTTATTACTACACCATCAATGGAATTGTTTTTATCAGGAATTTGTTGTTGTTTTTTTTCAGTCAGACTTCTATGACATTTTGAGGCAGCTGAGAAAAGACATTAATTGCAGAAGATCAGAACTGTGGCACAAGTTGTTCCTTTACCTTACACAATCCTGAAAACATAACAGATTTTGGCAACTTGTTGGTTGTCTCAACCTTCCTACTTGCCAGATTAGACCCCTTGTTGCTTACTTTTGTTCCCAGAAACATGAATGAAAGCTCAAGGATTTGTTTTTTGAGAGTATAGGTGATTAAAACTGAATTGCAGCTGGTGTTTGATATTGTACAAAAAAGACTTCCAGAGTGTGAAACATGACTGAAACACTGAGATTTCTGTACCAAGTCACAAGGGGGAATAATAATATTTTAGTGGATGGAGACCAATTGCAAATGGGACAGATCCAAAGATTTTTTTTTAATAAACTTTGAGAATTGATACTACCTTACAATGTGTTTAAAGCCAAGTGATTGCCAAATTGAATTGGTCTATATTATTGCTACTAATTAATTATTGATTTATTTAGTATCTAATTTAGTAAAAGTGTTTTATTTTAATTTTAAGTAAAGAAGTAGTTATAAAATTTTATGAGGAGAGATAATTGCTAAATTATTAAAAGTAAAACTTCTTAACATTACAAACTTATTAAAATATGTAGATTTGCGAAAAAATCCGTCTTTAGAATTTGGAATGATGCTAATATTTTCTTATGCGCCATACGGTCTGGCAGAAGGTTTGCATCTGTCAGGTAAGTTTTTATTTATTATTAATGTTTAATATTGTTTTTCTCTTAATTAACCTTAACATTAAAATTTAGACATGTTAAATGTAGACAGAATTTGCAAATATGAAATTTCTAATTCAAAATTATCCAGTCTGCACACCTGAAATTAATTTCTGTTACTAAACTATGAAAAATCATTCTCATTCTCACACACACTACCTTCAGTAATATTTACTTACTAACATGTGATACTGTATTACATATGATACTTGATATGTGAAAGAATTTTTTAAATGATACTAGATTAAAAATTTAAGTCAAGATTAGTGAAATTATGTGGAAGTTGAAACAATCTGAAAGTGTGTAAATTTCAAAGATTTCAAATGTTCACATAGAAGAGAAAAACACTTGAATTTGTTATATATGTTTTTATATATTATGAAGGTTGATTGATAAATAAGGTCTCCATTTTCATAAAATTAATGTGGGAAGAGGTTGAATAATGTCAACAGTTTTAAAAAGTAGTAACCGTATGGTAATTTATTTTAATCATACATCTTCATTTTTTAACATAAGCATCATTTAGTGGAATTTTTTTAGATTTTAATACATTTTTTCATTCTATGTGTAGAAAAACTTTTTCTTTTCTTTGATTCATTCCCTTATGACACCTTGAACTTCGGCATCTAATGAAAATGTAGACCTTTTGACATCGCCTTTAATTTTTGGAAAACCAGAAGTGTGATTATGTCAGAGCTGGATTGCAAGAAGGGTGTGGAATAATCTGTAACTGTCTTTGTTCTTTTTTGCATTATCATTCTGCAAAAAAAATTGCTCTTTCTGATTTTACTTTTTAAATATGTTTCTTGAATGTTTGAGTTTTTCTGGTCTTCACTTAATTGTTTCTACCTTTGTTATATATTGTACTTATGTAAACATTTCTTATTTCTTTCCTAAAATACTTCATTATTGTGACTTGAGTATAGGGATGGGTGGAGAATAAGGGTGACAAAACTGTGACACTTCTTCTTTGGGTCATAATAATGAAACTAGATACTCTTGTCTACTGAATAGTTACTTCCCTCCTCTCTCCACTTTAGTAAATATTATTGTAAACGTTATTTATCAGCTCTCAAACATTTTCAGAATTGTAATCCAAATTCTTACAAGATGAATTATAAAATTCTTTTGAAATTGTTGTTGTTGTTGTTTCTTTTCACCTGGTTTTTTTAAATTTTAAATAATCAAGTAAATAATTCCCATACTATATGTTTAAATTTCATAAAATTCTTCTATAATTATATAATTATCTAATCGCTAACTAAGAAAAATTTGTTTACACTATCTTGTTTTTTAATTTTCCTTAGTCCAAATATGCAAATTTCTTGTAATTTTAAATACAAAGCAATGTAACTTTTACTAATTTTTGTCAGGGGTGAGAGAGAGAAAATGACATTGTTTGTCAGTTAGAATGAAATTATTTTTTAGTGTTTTTAATTGAGAGGAGGTGTAAAATTCTGTTGATTTTTCTTTCATCTCATGTACTACATGAAATAGAAAATGTCACATTAATTTAATTTAATAAAAAAAATTTTATATTAATTATTTTATTGTTAATTTTTAAGGTATCATGGCAATTTTATTTAATGGTGTAGTCATGTCCCACTATACGCACTTCAATCTGTCTCCTGTTTCTCAGATAACTATGCAGCAGACTCTCCGAACGCTCGCGTTCATAGCAGGTATGGGAAATTATTTAATTGATTGAATTAACTATTTCATTAACTTTTTACATATTTATTTTTCAGAAACAAGTGTTTTTGCATACCTTGGATTAGCAATATTTAGTTTTAGATTAATAATAAAGCCATCTCTAATTATTTGGAGTGTGGTAGGTATTTTCTATTACATTTTAAATATTAGAATTAAAAATATCTTAACAGATTGGAAAAATATTCTTTATTCCTCTGTCTTACAAAATTTATAATTAAATAGCGTAGTTGAAATGAAAATTAAGCTTTGTGTTGATCAACCCGATCGTGGGCTGAACCTACACTTAGCTTGATTGACACAAGGGGTGAAAAATGATAACATGACCTGTCTGTGATAAATTATGAAAGAGTTTGAATTTGAGTAAAATCTGGATTCTCAAGGTGATAGGCTAACACTTTATTGTATGGTCATCTGGCTGATGATAAATGACGAATACTGATAACATGTTACTTCCACTTTTAGGCTATTAAAATAGAACTGTATATCAAATGCTTTCAGCATATGCTTAGCAAGATGTGTAGCCGTGGAAAATGATCACATGTATGTAAAAGCAAAATAGGAGGATTCCTTGCAATAGTATCAATGTTCTTTTGTGTTTAGGATTTTATTATCTGAGATGAACTTCACTGAAAAACTGTCCAAAATGGCAAATATTTCAATGTTATTTAAAAAGTGGAATATTATAAAACTAGTTCTCTGATGACACACTAAATTTTCTATTCTGGATTATTTTTGTAAAAGATATAATGTAGTCAAATGCTTAATACCAATAATAATTTGAGTAATGGTACATTGTTTAGTTTACCAAATAATTCCAATTGAAAGTCAGAAATGTGATTAATCTGAGCCAGAGTAAACAAGAAACAATATTTTAACATACTCTATCACTAGATGGAATTAACTTTTTGAGGATATTGTTTTATATTTAGAAATTTGTTCTGAAAAACCAATTTCTAAATGCCTATCCTTTTCATTTACACATTAAATTTAACACTTCTGTAACTAAATTTTTATCTTCATTTAAATTTAACACTCAATGAAATATGAATAAATAACATAATATACTTTGTTTTAAAGAAATGAACTTATAAGGAAATGGCATTATTTTTAAGGGAAGGTTTTAATATGGAAGGTACAAGATAAAAATTTGTCCTGTATTGTCACCATGTTCTACAATTGCTGGTGTTGTAGGATGTATCCTCTTACTAGATTCTTACTTTATCAGTTTACTAAACCACAGATGACTTTTTCCAAAAGGCTGTGACTTAGTAGTTTTGAAAAGTTGTTACTCAGTTCTATATTGCTGTATGGTGACAGGGATTGTGCAAAAGCACATTTAAAGCCCTACATGTTGAGCTTCTGCAAAATGATGTGTTTCATTTTTCAGTCGTATTTTTCCAGTTTGTGCTATAAAATCATATAACTAATTTAACCATTAAAAAAAATTGCTGGAAGAGAACTGTTCTGAATACATGAAAGTGTTGCATACTTAACCTGCAGTTGTTTGTAAAGTTTGCTAAGATTTTTTCCATTTATATACAAAATAATTTTTCAGATTTTATTTTATTTTGTTACTTTTAAAACATTAAATTAACTTAAATTTAATTTGTATATTGTATGTTTTCAGATTTTGTGTCTAGTTGGAAGGGCATTGAACATATTTCCTTTGGCTTTCCTGGTCAACCACTTTCGTGAGCATAAAATCACCAGAAAAATGATGTTCATCATGTGGTTCAGTGGTAAGATAAAATTATAAATTTAAATAAGTGCTATTTAATAAGAATTTATATAATTATATTCAGTCATTTCCTCTTTATATTGAGTGTACTTAAGTAAGAATACTATTTACGTCTATAACAAATTTAAATTACATTGACAAACCAATAAATAAGGATCTTACTTTTAACACAGATCTGAATACATTTTACAGAAAAAAAAATAACAGATTTGTTTGATGTTTCTCATAAGTGTTGCCAACAAATGAATCAAAATTTAAAAAAATGTATTAAAAAATGGTAAATGTTGTTTGAGAAAAATTCATTTTTTCAACTGATCTTCATCTTGGTGATTTTTTTCTTTTTGTTTTCATTTTATTTTAAATTTAAAAAGTTTTGTTTAAAACTTTCATCTCAAACTTTTGTTAGCACAACAATACTTAGATATTTTGAAATAGAATTTTCAATATCTCTTAAGTTTGAACCATTGTGCAGCCAGCCAATGTCTAGATGGCATTCGGCTATTAATCGTCATTTAACATGAACTCTGTCTCTGCAATCAGTCGATTGACTCCTTTACTTAACTTTATATTCAAAGAAAAAACACCAGAAGAGTTTCTAGAAGTCAGAAATTGCTTATTTAATTGACTAGTTTTTTTTCTTTTTTAGATACAATCATCCCATGTTCAGAAGAATACAAATCAAATAAAATGCTTTAAGTAGCTATTTGATTTTGTATTTAAATGTCTTTAAACAGTGTCCTTCAAATGCATTAATTCAAATTCAGAACAAATTTAGGTCTAGACAAGATTACACATTAATAAAAACTGAAATAAGTTATTTACAACAAAAATTAAATTATTTATAAATAAGAATAATAAAACAAAACTACAAGACACACAGAGGCATAAACTTGAACATAAACAGAGTGCTAAATCTAAGTGAAGCAATTTCACTTATACGGTATAATCTGTTAACTGGCATTAACTCTTGTCTGTCTAATATATAAATCTGGATCTATGTCACAGCCTCTGTTTTTTGATATTTTAATAAAGTATCTTACGAAACCATTAACTCTATCAATATTAAATTCAATCTATCACTAAAGAAATTTAACAATTGATCTATTTATTTCCGATCAGATGTTTATTGGGACTGTTCTGTCTCATTGTCAGATCAAACACTTAACAAATTTGAATGCAGTACCTTCATTTGAATTTGACATCCCAGCAGTTTACACACTGCATGCATTTTGAGGAATCCCAGAAAGCAAACAATTTATAAATCAATAAACTATGAGTTTTTTTTACTTAATTTTTTTGAATTATTTGAATTTATACTAAAAGAATTTGAATTAATTGTGTTTTTAATATATTTAATTTTATTTTTTTTAATATGAATCTCAAGTCAAACCTGCTATTATTCCGTTTTCTAATGGTTTAAATTAATCAAATCTGTCTGTGTAACTATGTTGTTTTTCAGATAAGAAGGAATACAGAAGGGACTGTATTTAGGCTTTCTATATATAAATGTGACTGAACTCTATTCTCAAGCCTCAAGTAGATCCAAGAAATGTACTGCGGTCGCTATGGGCCAAAGTATACCATGGTATGTTTCTTTGATCTGCTTGTCGATCTCGAGAATGGAGTTTTGGTCACATTTATGTTTTAAATAACAAGTTTTTGATAAATTTTAAATTAAATTTTAAGTGTAATATATAGTTTGTTTATGTAATAAGAAAATTTTTAAAAGATCTACTTTCTTTTTAGGTTTAAGAGGTGCCGTATCTTATGCACTTGCGCTGCATCTAGAATTCGAAGACGAGAAGCGTCATGTTCTAGTGACGACGACGCTCATTATTGTACTTTTTACAATATTAATTCTGGGAGGTTCTACTATGCCTCTTATGAAGGTAAGACATTTTAATATATTTGTACTGATTTATCAAGCATGTTGTTGTAAGACTTATAATTCCATAAAATTATATAACTGGAAAAAAATAATTTTTGGGGTTTAGATTATTAGAAAATTACATACAATAGAATTCACTTATTGTAATCACATATGTTATCTGTCATTTAATGATGTGATTAGCAAGTCCAAAAACATAAGTTAAATACATTTAGAAAACTATTCTAATTACAAGCTTCTGTTACAATTATCTTCAAGAAAATAAGCATTTTTAAGCTGTATTTTCCTGCTTTGTCTCGGTATATGGCTAATAATACACATCCATTCAGTTAATGTTCACTCTTAACTAGTGCCTTAAATGTTAATTGTTATGTTATTACTCACAGTATAACTGGATGAATTATTATTATTAACTGTAATTAATAACTTTGAACTTACACATTTTTTAAATTTCTTTTTATATGATCAGTTAATAAAACAAGAACATCCACTAATTGTAGTCTTATTCAGAATAATGTTATTATTTAGCTTTTTCACTTTCATTTATTTCTGTCTATTGGCACAAGATTTAATTACTGAGAACAAAATACAAGCATTTTGACAGTATATAACTGTCATCCTCAGGTTCTGTGGCAGTTAGAATACAATAATTCTAAAAATAGAACATATTTTCAATTTGCTTTATGTGCGTGAGCATGGAACATATAACATATAAAGCTTTAAAATACAAAATTTATATGTCATTACAAAAATAAATACAATATACAATGATAATGATTTACAAAATTAACCAACTTAATATGTACAGAATTAATTGACACAAATTTTTTTAAGACAAACTACAAACACTGGACTGTTTGCTACCAATTTAGTTATTTCGACACTTTTTGTACAGTTGATGATAAAGGAGAGTTAAAAGCAGAAAAATATTTGTAGAGTTAAAAGCAAACATCTACTTTATTGGAACTTTGGTTCCTGCACTTTTGAATCCTGGCATTCGGATTTTACAATATGTCTTCAGGGATAGATATATAAATTTCTAATACAAATATAGATTGAGTGAAATTCTTCATAAACCAGAAATGTTTAATCTGTGATTGAAGTTTAAAGCAATCACATGATTTTTTGCAAAAATGTACAACTTGGCAATCCAATGTCGTGATGAATTTAAAAGTTTGAAATTCCATCTATGGGCTAAGCTATTTGAGGTTAAAATTTGTCATGTAAAATATGTGGTCAGAGTTCCTGTTGTGTTCTGGTCAAATTCAACATATCAATGGAGCTGACAATTTCTGTCAATTTACATCGATCTCTATGACAAATTTTTATTTTGATCTTAACAATGGGCATTTAACATGTACAATGCCATGACAAAATCAATTTTTGAAAACACACACACATGGATGTCCTGCAGCCACACATGTACATGTTTTAATTGGTTTCTGGAGTTGGCAGTCCGCTGGCCACACATGTGAGTGTTGTAAATGTTACTTGACATTTTTGTCATATATTATGATGGGCATGTACCTTACATCCTACCTTGAATCTGTGGGTTTTAAACTGCTTTAGACAGAATGTTAGAAGTGTGTCACCACATTTGTATTTTTGTGTCAAGCCAAAAAGCTAAAACCTAGGCCATGGAG
Organism: Centruroides sculpturatus; assembly: GCF_000671375.1. Lineage (NCBI taxonomy): Eukaryota > Metazoa > Arthropoda > Arachnida > Scorpiones > Buthidae > Centruroides > Centruroides sculpturatus. The sequence continues at coordinate 179,379 of NW_019384302.1, forward strand.
CTCAGTTTCATTTTCTGTGTAAATACCTTGTATATCTGCTCCGAAGAAAAGAGAGAAACTCAAAAATGCTCAGGCCAAAGGACTTACTTGTTTCTTTAGAATCTTCAGCAGAGCATATATTTGGTTTATTGATAAGAATAATTTTCAAGTTTTGGTTTGAATTGTGGGAATAATAGAATTAATAAACAATTTGTAAGGGAAGAAATTTTAATGGTGCAAAGATAGGTTTGCTATCAACTTGCAATAAAGTAAGTTGGTGAAAATATTTATCTTGAATATTAAAGAACAAAATAAAATCTTGATTGTTTTTCTAAAATACACAAAAATATTCTCATTGGAATTGTTTTGTTTTAATTAAGTTCTGGTTTTAGCCCATATTTGTTTTGAATAAATTAAACATTTTTAAAAATTCAAAATTTGTTATAAACTAACAAAACAATTTACCTTACCAAAAGTGTGCTTATATTTTGAATTTTTCTTTATTCATTTTAATGATTTTAAGATAATTTATTAGTAAAGATTTGAAATTTTTTTTTAGTTTCTAAAAGCTGATAAGAGAAGCAGCAGTAGGAGGAGGAGGAGGAAAGGAAGAGGAGAAATTTCACTGAGTAAAACTAAAGAAATGGTTAGGATTTTTATATATATATTTATAGAATTTTTTAGCTGTCTTTGTTACTTAAAGTTTTTGATTAATGAATGACTTATTCAGGGTCAAACCATCGATGCCGAGCACTTGTCCGAGCTGACGGAGGAAGAATACGAAGTCAATTTTATGAATTCTAACTTAACCGGTTTCGTGCGCTTAGATGTAAAATATTTAATCCCATTTTTTACCAGAAGATTCACACAACAGGTAACTAAATTTTTTAAAATATTGCAATTTAGTTTTGAAAGATAAAAAATATTTTAGCCATTTCAAAATATATAGATATTTGTATTCAACTCTTTAGCTTGGAAAATTTAGTATTTTTCTGTATCTGTTTGATATACAGTAATAAAGTACTATAATAGAGGAAATGTATGAAGTGTTAAAGTTAAGTTTTCATCAAAAAACAATAAAAAAGATACAATTACATGAAATTTATATTGAGTTACATTTAAGTAATGATTCCTTAACAGCAAATGAATAGAAATTTTTTTTGTCATTCTTGAACGTCATATAAAAGTGAGGTGTTAAAATCTTCCAAAAATAGATTAAAAAGCATAAAAACATTTGAATGTGTGCAAACTAAGTAGAAACTACATGCAGTCACTTGTTTTGAAAGGTTAAAAGCCGCCTGTGTCCTCATCATGCCAAAAACACTGCCATTAATAGAATTTTGCTTAATAGAATCTTCAAGAGCTTAAACAGACAATAATTTCTTTCTTTACATTTGTGACTGTTAGGAGTATATTTACAAATAAGATGCAAGTTGTAGTATTACACTTTAGCAGATTTACTTATGTAGATTCTTGTGTTTGAATTCCAGTCTATTAGTTTTACTTTAAAAACTTGTTTTTTTTTTAATCAATTATTGCACTTTAAAGTGGATTTTTTATTGAAGAATGTGCAATGGCTCTCTAGATAATAATGTAGAGGTAAAAATTGGCATGTTTTTTCCATTACATAGTTTTATAATCTATGATCTACATTTTTTAACTACTAAAATTATTTAGAGAATTAAATAGCAAAAAAGTAAATTGGTATTAGAACTAAGTGTTTGTTCGTATGTAAATTGTTTGGTATTTTTTATCTGATAGTGTAATATAAAAATAATGAAAATTGTCTTGAAGAATCTTTTTAATATGTGCAGGTATTTTCAATATTTAAACTTTAAGTATAAATTGAGACTTGCTTTATGGAAAGCAAGAACTTAATAAGCTACTCTCTCAAAATTATGTTACCATAAGTATTTTGATTTTAACAACATTAGTATTGTTTGGATATCAAACAACACAAGGAACTGATAACATCCTAACTGAACAGTTAGGACGTTAGACGACCAAGGCAATTAAGGTGTCGGCGTACCATTCCAATGGACTTTGGTTCAAACTGGGACAAGAAACTGGGCATTTTTGTCAGGGAGGTGAGTTCTGGATGCTTCAAGCCCCATTCCTTCTAGACTGATTGTCTCTATCATCCTGATCAAACTCACAATGGACACTGAATTTGTCCATTGAACAAGGTCATTTGGGGGGAAAAAATGGAAAAATAAAATCAGTTTTTATAAAATTTATGACAACCGTAATTTTTTTCTAAAAATATTTTTAGGTCCACAAAGCAAATATAAGGTGGCACAAAAGTCAATTACCCAAGGTATATTTTAACACGTTGACTGTCATAATGATAACAAAAATTAGGTTCCTTATGACTGAAAGTATTGTATTCAGGAATATGATAGCAATTAAGTTATTAAGTATCACTTAATGTGTTTATTAGTAAAAAAAAAAACTTTTTTTACTGTTTTCAGCTGATAAAAATGTTTCATTTTAAATGAAGAAAATAGAAAAGTACTAAAATTAAATGTACTGTTAAAGACACAAAGTAGGTGAGACCCATAGTAGATTTCAAATACTCCACATTATATAATATGGAAAAATTCTTAAAATGCAAACTCCAAAAATACAACAATTCCAATTTTGCTATAAAAAGTACTGATGAACTAATAAATGACCTTAAAAAATGAATATAGAAGAAACCTTTAAAATAGCTAGCCTAGATATTATTCATATGTATCCTTCAATCATTGGGATATTATAGAAAACAAACTAAAAGACATCAATGTAACAACAGAAGTAATAGAACTAATTGAGTTTTCTTATTGAAGCAATTATTTTACAATAGAAGAAAAGTACTATACACAAACAGATGGTATTAGTATGGGATCTGTGATCGGACCAAAACTAGCAGAGTTAGTCTTGGAAGAAATTGATAAAATGATTAGTGCAATAAATGGAGTTAAATTTTACAGAAGGTATGTTGATGACACAATTATAATATATAAGGAGACTGACATTACAATTGAAAAATAAAAGAAAAGGTAAATAATATAAATGATAACATAAAATTTAAAATAGAGGAGGAAGACAAAAAAGAAATGTTATTTAGATATCAAGATATAATAAAATGTAAAAAAAAAAAAGAGTTTGACTTTTTAAAAAAATTGAACTCAGTACAAACAACTATTAAGCATAACTCTAATATACCTTTATACAGGGTGGTTATAATTAAAGTTGCCTTACTCAGACCTGTATAGAGCCCATTCTTTGTTGTATTTTGATGAAACTTGGTATACACATTATATGGACCATGGGGAAAAGGAAAATGCAAAAAAATAATTAGTTCAAATTTCTACCACTAGGTGAAAAAATGGCACATGAAGAACAAGAAACACAATGGAAACATGCAAAAGGTTTTCGTTCATGACATTTCAATGTGCAATCCATTTGCGTCAATCACGTGTTCAAAATGCCTTACAGCGTGTTTAACAGTAGCATGATAGGTTTCTTGAGAAATTGCAGCAATATGGTGTGTTATGCTTGATTTCAATTCAAGCAGAGTCTGTATTTTTGTTGATATTTGAAAGATCGTGTTTATAGAGGAGGCATACGAACTCTGAACAAAAAGAAAAAAAAATGCATATAATAGAAAATTTAAGGAAAGTACAGTGGGTGATCAGTTAACGAACAAATCAGATAATGAACACTTTTGCAAAAGATTTTTATGATCGGACAATAAACACACGTTCGGATAACGAACACTTAGCCGAACAAACATAAAAAAAAGCGATGAAAATAGCAAATATCGATTGATTTTCTTTTGTCTTCAGGTAACTTTTTGGAGGCGGGAGATGTCAACGTTGACGCTCAACCCAATATATACTGATCAGATAGTATTCCTCGAACTTTGAAATACTCCCTTGTAATTCCAGCCTTTTATTTTTCTGACAAACAATTCTTCTATAGTATTTGCGAGACTGTTGGGCGGGCACTCATTAAGTTTTGTGTCTGTTTTTATTTTCGAAAGGTGAGAGTATAATAGCAAAGGTAGAGAGTGGGCAGTATGGCTTGAACAAATCTATAGTAGGGTGCAGTTCAATCTTATCTAAGAAAGATACAGTATAATTAAGAAAACTCAAGCAGCTAAAGCAGTAACAAATATCACATCAGAGAAATAAAGAACATTGAAGAGCTCATAATGGAACCTGAAACGGATCTGACGACAGAACGCCAAGAAACTCGGCGAGATATGTTTTATTATGAAAAAAAGGATTAATGCCAATATCTGCTATTAATTAAAGATCTTTTGAAGAAGTGGGAGATGTCAGATCAATGGTCTTAGAATGGCATACAAACCAGTTGAGATTAATAGTTTGGGGATCTCTACAATTACAATGCTATTAATTCTGAAAATCCTGAAGAAGAGAGATAAGCAATCAACATTAGACAGATTGTTTAACCCCCACAAACAAAAAAACATGATTAATAAAAATGTAAGTCTGTGTATATGTGTGTTTTTATTATTACATATAAATAAACGTAGTAAGAAAGTGTATTTTTTTTTATTTTTTGGGTCTCCAGAATGAATTAATCAAATTCCCATACAAACCTATGGTAAATTGATAATCGGTTAACAAACAATTCAGATAGCGAACAAAGTCTTTGAACGGATTATGTTCGTTAACCATTCACCCACTGTATAGAAATTCTGAATAATAAAAACAATATAAACAAAAATCTTAGTATAAAAATAAATGAGAATTGCTAAAACTATTGTAAAGTTGAAAAATTATTTATTGGATTTAAAAGAATTATGTATGAAATTATAAAAATTTAAAAAAGATTAACTTTAGATGTATTCAAATTAGTTGTGCGTTATTAAGCAAAGAAAAACCGTAGCATAAAAACAAATAGGTATTAGCTATAAGTATTATGGAATTGTAAAAATTGTAATAACAAAAAGTAGTATAAAAAAGATTATTGCAAATATATTTAAATTAGTCACATGTTAGTAAAACTGATCTGTAAAAACAAGGAAAAAGATACTAAAAAATATATCATAAAATATTATTTATTAATAATTTATAAATTTTAACAATGAAAATCTTGTAGACTATAGTTATTGTTTAATCTTCAAAATAAAAATAAAAATGAAAAACCAGTGTGACATTAAGTGATGAATGGGATTGGAATTGGAGTAGGGAAGAGCTTTGTAGCCAATTGCTTTAATGAGCTTGGTACTGTTGTGTTTGATGCTGAATATGACTAAGTACTGTAAAAGTGCATTCATGATCGGAAAACTCTCATTTTACAAGTGCCTTTGGAAAGAATATGTTAAATAGCATTGTTGATGTTTTAAGAGAAGTTTTAATTATACAAACTTTTATTTATTGTAAAAAAGCATAAAAAGGAAAAAATGAACAATCATGCATGCACCCATCTTAAGAAATTATGTTTACATCATAAAAATCACCTTCTAATTTGCATTTCATGGTAATGTTCACTCTCAAAATTATACGAGTAGTTTTAGAAATTTATTTATATGTAGTAATTGAATGTACCTTTTCAAAAACAGTTGACTGAGGGGCATTGTGAGCCCAAATTCATATTAACTAAAATTGAATAAATAATGAAAAACTGCCTAGTGTCCGATTGATCGCACTTCATCATGCTAAAGAAAAAAAAAATCCTAATATCTTATTAAATAAAAAAAAATATGAAGAACTTTAATAAAAGCAATAGAAACACTCACAGAAAGCAAAATGATGAGCAAGCATATCAGGAAACTTTGCACTTAAACAAGAATAAACTTGTTTTCATATGAATCGGCATATAATTTACATGGCCATTAGTGCAAATTTTGGCTGTTAAGGCCACGTGAATCAAATGGTGCTTCTCCCTTTCTTAGTTTGTTTAATTTTTGTAGCTTAGTTTCTATTTTTTAATTTGATATATATTACTTGAGTAGGATTGATTGGTAGTTCTCGAAATTTTGTATTTTCAACTGTTTCTAACTTTTTTCTTTTGACCCATTCTTGTGTAACTACTATTAGTTGCTTTGATTTATCAGCTTTTATGATTTCAAGAAAAAACACCTTTAAAAATCCAACAAATAAATTTACTAATAAAAACATTTTTGATTGTTTTAACTGATCATCCTCAGTCACGATGAAATAGAATGTGAAAATAGAATGTAAATTTAAAAATAAACAATAAACTATAATTCTAAAATAAATACATAATATTCTAATCTTAATATACTTATACTTCATAGCAGCTTTTAATATTTTAAAGTTTATATATTCTCTATCCCTAGTTGGTAAGGCTCTCGAAATAAATTTAGGTAATGATAATGTATGCAAAGGTTTTTTCTCTTAGGTGTTTCTTAAAGTAGTCTATATCAAGTTTTACTTATCTCACCTTTTATTCTGCTTACTAATTTGCTGTTTTTCCGAGATTTCTGTACGTCTTTTCTCTTCTGAATGTAGACTGCTGTTTCTAGCTTTTTAAAATCTTCTTTGTAAATTTGAAACAGTGTCTTTTCTTTTTCTTTATTTCTTTAGCACAATGAAATGTGATCAATTGGACAGTAGGCAGTTTTTCATTATTTATTCAATTTCAGTTAATATATGTTTCGGACTCGCAATGCCCCTCTTCGGTCAACTGTTTTTGAAAATGTACATTTAATTACTACATATAAATCTCTAAAACTACTCTAAAAAAATAAAGACACTTGTTGTAATTTGATTACAACTATTATGTATATTGATTTGGCTGATCAAGTGAAAACATACACCACTTTATTATAAAGGGGAGTAAAATGGTTTTGAAAACTGGCCATTGAACTAATGGATGCTGCTGTAGTGAATGCTCACGTTCTACATCAGGAGGTGGCAAATGAAAAAATGACATATAAATTTCAAAAATGATTTTGTTTTTAACCTAAGAAAGTTGGAGAATTATCATAATTTAATACAAGTTCAGAAAAAGTGAACCTGTGTTAAAAAGTGTAGATAATAAGAAATGTCGTAGTCACCTTGTATGTTATGAAAATCTTACAAAAATTGACAGAAACAACCCAATTGAGATTCCACTGCATACAATGCAATAAAAATTATTTCTTTCAATTGCTTCATGTCTAGTTAAAGAAAAACTTAAAGAAAAATAATTGTTTACATTATATCTTGTAGAATGTTTTTTTTAAATCATATTTTAGATATTTTCAATATTAACTATAGAAAATCAATTGCTTTCGTGTTTAATGAAAATGCAATAAATGTTGCATTGTCATAATATATATATTACCTGTGGTTTGATTGCATTTCATTGAATTTCAATTATGAACCTTTCAGATCTTCGAGAATCAACTGTAGATTCACTTAGCTACAGGCCAAAAGTAGTTACAATTACTGATAGCTGTATATATTAAGCTCCATAGCAGTTACATTTATCTGGGAAACAAAAGCTGCTTCCACTGGCTATTAAAACTAACTGTTTGAGAATAAACTGTTGATGCTGAAGGCTATTGTGGTAAACTCTGTGTGTACCATGTTAAGCTTCTTATGGCAGTCAATGTGTTAAGAATATTAAGTCACCAGAAGCAACTGAATCACAAGTAATAACGTGCAACTGTTTTAAAATTGGTTTTAATCATAATTAAAATAATTTTAAAATATATATCTTAGGTGGCCCAGAACTCATTAACCATGTATTGTCCGACCACACCAAACAGAATTAGATTTTTATTGACTCCGAGCTTAATTGACAGTGTAGTTAAATCATTTTCATTTATAATTAATGGAAGAGGATTATTTATAACAACTTAATAAATTGAAAGAGGCTTCTTACTTTTTATATAAATAAGATTTTTGAAGTATTTGTTGTTACACTTATGATAAAATGACAGTTTATCAATTTTCATCATCAGGTAAATTAATATACAATCATAAAGTATGCAAGCAATTCTTTATCGATTTTTATTTTCTAATTTTTAAATTAATTTTAATTACTATGATAAATTTAAGTTGACATTCAGTTGGAAAAAAATTTCTTTGATGCATTCTAAAGGTTTGTTTGGACATTTAGAATTTGAGACATGATTTTGTAGAGAATTTTAATTAAATTACATTAAAACAATGCAGTTCATTTCTTTTTAAGTGATTGTCTTGGTTTCCAAAATTAATTGTAATTCATTAAAGTTTAGTTTGGATCTAGAACATATTGTAACAAACTCTAATTGGCAACGGCTAAACACTAGTAATTGCAACCTTTATTAATAAATGAGTTATATGGGGTGACACAAACTAGCCAAGCACCCCTTTAAAATGAAAGAAAATTATAGTTTCATTAAAAATCCTAAAAGTTTTGATAAATAAATTGGGTTCACTCTATCAAATGGCAACTGATACTTGCTGGAAATGGGCCATCCAGGCCAAAAGTCAAATTTTTTTACATTTAGAATCATATTAAACTAGCAAAATTAAGTCTTGAACATTTTTTTTTTTTCTGAAAATGCTTCAATTGCCCATAAAGTGATCTGGAAAGTGTGACAAACTCGTTTTGGGAAAACCTTGTTATAAACCGTTTCGTCGACATACTTTTCAGCTGGCTGAATCTCCTCAAGCATCTCCTCAAATGTAAACCCTATGCCTGTGTTTGCATTTTCATTTCAAATACTTTATTTTCAGTTACATCTATCAAAGAGGTCATAGTGATCTATGTAGCCATGTTCTATGAAGTTATTTGAGCAAAATATTCTTTTTTGAATAGATTAGATGCTTGCATCAGTGGAAACTCTGCTCGGTTTGAGTATTTTTGATTGAACGGCGGTTAAAATTGGCACTGAATAGTTAAGCCAGTTTATGTAAACCTGTATTCTGTTAACTTCTTACTAAGAAATATATTTGAAATAATTTCTAAATCTGTAGTTTTAATTTTATAGTTTTAAATATTTATTATTTTTTTTTTATGTATTTCGTACTAGGCAACAAAATTCTACATTTTATTCATTCATAATTAGCATTATCATCTACGTCCAGAGTATGTTAATATTGATGAAAATACTTTGTAATAAGGTATTTTTTTATTTTTGTGGGTATTATTTTTCTCCACACATCACACTTTCAAGATCATTTATGGTTGACAGAGGTATTTTCAGAAAAAACATTTGGGACAAAATTCTTAGTATTTTTTTCAAATTAGATCTAAAAAAAATATGTTCCAATTTAAAAATCTTGGTTTTTTTGGCCTGAAAAACCCATTTCTGTCAGTACCGGAAGTTGAAAATACTGTCATTTCAATAGAGCATATTCAATTTACTTATCAAAATTTTTGCGTTTTGACGAAACATTCTTCCCTTTATTTTAAAAGGGTTGTGTGGCCGATCTGTGCCATCCTGCGTAAATTTTTAGAGGCTTTCTTTAATTAGGACTTTGTAAATTGTTATTTTTTTTTATTAAAATGAATAAAAAATTTATTTTGATTACATCTGTAAGGTGAAAAATTGTTAAAGAAACTTAGAATGTTTTCTTGCAAAAACTATTCTCATCTTTCTGTTAGTCTCTGCAAACTGCAATTTTGTGATTGTTACCATTCAAACAAGCATGTCAAGGTGAGATGCAAAGCATTACTAAATTTTCACAGGTTTTGTATAGTTAATTTTTTATGACAACCGTAAACACAACTGAAATATGCTCATATGGAATATTTTACATGGAATTTATTAAACTAAACTGCTATAAATATTTGTCTTTAAGTCAAGAAACATTAGATGTAAACTTTGTGACATAAAATGTGGTTGGCAACAATTTCCAACTATTAAGCCGGATGCTGTCGAAAATCATATTTTGCTTTTTAAGCACGTATTCACAGATAACTTTTAAGTTTTTTTTTTCATAATTTGAGTTTGGATTTACGCTTTATTGGAATGAACGTTTAAAATTAAAGTAATTTTGAGTTTGATTTGTCTTCAGAGACTGTCTTATATACGTTGTAATAAAATTTGTGAAGGAATGCCAAAGATGAACTAGAGACTATTTTTTGCCACTTTCAATATTGTTTTATAATCAATAATATATCTATGAATGGATGCAGTTTTCAGAATATCGTCCACGTCCCGAGTAAATTTCTCCAGAGGGAATCTAGACAGAGATTTTAAGATGATGACTTCGGATAGAAATTTAAATTAAGTTGTATAATTTATAGATATAAAATGTGTTTGTTAGTAAATGATCGTATTTTTATTTAACTTTATCTCTCCTGTTATAGTAAGATGGCTGAGACATCTTGAAGCACCAATATATAAACTCAATCATATATGTTGTTTTAAAAAATATTTTTAGTATTTTTTGTTCCATTAAGAGCTAATTTTGCCTGTTTATAAATACCAAACGATTAATGCACCTTTTGAACGTTATATTATAACATAATAAGTCATTTCAGAAATAATATTTCATTAAATGTGTCATTCATCCAGATATTCCTATAGATAAGTGAGATCTGCAGAGCCTACTCTGAAGTTTTTCCAATGATTTAGTAGTGTAGTAAATATCGTTAAAAAATAAGATTCTGGTGTTCTGGTAGCATTTATTCTGCTACTGGAAAGATAATAAAGTAAAAGAAATAATGAAATCTGGCGAGGGATTAAAGGTTAGTAATGAATGTTAATCTATAGGGACACACAAGATAATACAAAAAACAAAATAATTGATAATGTAATCTTATTTTACATAAGTTGAAAGGGAATGTATCTTGGATATTTAACTTCTTGATATAAAAAAATGAAAATAAATACGGGTTTGTTTGCTTAGAATAAAAAATTGTTATTACAAAAAACTGGAATTCATTTATATCGACTTTTTTAGAAGCTTAGCTGTAGCATTGATCCAAGAGAAACCAAAACAACCAACGTATAAATAGAAACCAGGTGAGAGTTCTATCCGCAACCTTTAAAAAAAGATAAATTTCCTAATGAAGTATCTTCAGTTTATCTTCCGAAATGTTCTTAGTGTTAATTTACCAACGAAATTCTTGTTTCTTAATTATAATTATGTTTTAATACCATTAAATGGGTTAGATAAGGCCAAAAGGGATGCCGAATGGCTTAAATTATCAGTTGCATTGTGATGTTAATCTGTAACGATGTTGAATTGCAAATGATAATTTGGCTCCGTAAGATCCATGTTAATTGCCATCCTTAATTATTATACAAGTTAGGAAATTTAAATATATCCATATAAATTTCAGTTTTATCAATGTTTCTACTCGTGCATTCTGATAAAATATTTAATTAATTAATGCTGAAAAATCAATTTTTAGTACATGCAATGAGTGTTTTCTTCGTACCAAAGGCCATAGAAACCTCTGCTTGATAGTTTTCTTGACTTTTCAACAATTTAATTCGATAGAATCGAAGCTTTCTTCGTGATTTCTCTACTGAAACTTTTTATATATAACTTTGAAAATCGATTCCTTAGTCTCTTCTCTCTCCTAATGTCACATTTAGTATAGAATTTTATGGTTTTAAAGAGGATCTTCTTGGCTATTCCAGTCGATATAATCGATGCTTTTTCGAAGATTGTTAAAACGAGATCTTCGGTTTCCGGGGTCGTTTTCTCCACCAAAATAGAGCTGGACTTGTGCTGATCTGTTATGTTTGCCTGCCGTTTCCATCGACTTTTTTTCTATATAAAATGTAAGAGGAGTAGAGTAGAGTAGAGTCGGCCTTATTATGATTTATTCAGTTATTAATCCGTTTTTGTAATGGGTAGATGACGTGCTCTTTTTATAACAATCTGTGGTGTAATTTCCATTGATTATCCCGAGTGGAAAGTCTCGTCTGGTTGCTGTTTAGTACGCTTTAAGTGCCTTTGACGTAATTGAAAATAAGAAATTGCAGTTCATAAGATAACGATGAGGAGGGGGATAGAAGTTTTATTCTCTCTCTCTCTCTCTCCTCCTGCATCATCATCGGAATGTTTCGCATAAAATAATGTTCGTATACTAGTGCAAACTAAGGTTATTCTAAGCTTTTTACACTGCAATCATCGTGATTTATGATCTTCAGAGCCATTGATATTTTGTAATAAAATATCTGTGCATTTTTTAATGTTTTTATTATAAGAATGCGTGATTTTAAATCCAGACATTTAAGATTTTCATCCATTTTATTTCGTAGTTTCGACGATTCTTTCGTCCATATTTTATCATCGTGGAGAGTTGTTTGGACACAAATACCTCCCAAAAATGTTCCTTTCGAGATGATGATTTTGATGGTTTTAGAAGCCGCTTTAATAACAAAAAAAACTTTCAACTGCAGTCTTTAATGGTTACAGTTTAGATAAATTCTGAGAAAATCAAAATGTGCGGATCTGCAAAGAACAGAATGAAAAATAAGACAACTTTAATTGGAAAAAAGTTTTTTTTCAAAGGTCGGGGACCGTTTCAATTGAATTCGTTCGATTAAAGGCACGAATAATTTTAATTAAGAGAGCATTCCATTCACAAACTTCCGCTAGTAGTTGCATATTCTAGCAGTTGTCATCCCCTTAATGCCTATCGGATGATCAATGAAAGCCGTTAATGAAGTTTTCGACATCATTTTGAGCCGGTTAATAGGGAAAAGATGGAGGTTCTTACTCCACTTCCACTCGCATTTGTAACACCTGCCAGCTATAAAAATCTCTTACACGTGTCGCAGATACTTGGAAAAAGGATGAGGTGTCACTTATCTTACCGGCCACTTTACTACAATTTATTCTTTCATTTGCTTTTGCTACTAAGTTTATCGTAGACGATGATGATTTTCACACTTTCTAGCCAAATTTTGAATATATTTTTTTGCAAATTTGACAGTTTTAAGGGTCCTAAACAAGATACCGCTGAGAGCTCTTGTAGAAGGTTAATGACTTTAGGAGTTCGCTTGGATAAACACCATTGATTTTGCTTAACAGAATAAAGCAGCTCGCTCTGTTCTTCTACACGTCATTGATTTTCTTCTTCTTCTTCTTTATTATTTGAAGTACGTTCTGTATGTCTGTAGGGACTCATTCGACATTGTTTGGCGTCGAAGCATTTTGAATATTGTATGTAATATGATGTAACTTGCCTAATTGATAAAGTCTAAGCTGTTTTTTTTTACATTTATTAGTCTTATTATATTCCAGTACTTTTATTTATTTATTTTTTATATATAAATTGAATAAATTGAAAATTCGTTCCTAACATCTTCGGTTTTTCAGCTAAAATGTATCGAAGTGTCTTTGCTTCACCGCGACTCCGAAGCTTCCTTCCTTCCTTCCTTCTCAAAGATAGTTTTTATACTCTAATCATCATGATTTATGATCTTTAGAGGCATTGATATTTTGTAATAAAAAATCTGCATTTTTTAAAATTGTTTTTACTATAAAAATGCGTGATTTACCTCTAGAAGATTTTCGTCCATTTTACTTCGTAGTTTCCTCTCGATTCAGCCAATTCTTACGCGTTTTTCCTTATCTGTAAAGGCATGGAATCAATTATTTTGATGATAACTATCGACCAAGTGGCTTTTATAACGTTAACAATATACATTAGGCCTATTTAATAAACAAAACTCTTGCTAACCCATTTAGTTTCATTGTTGAAAAAGTAAAACATTTCAATAATTTCGCATTCTGTTCTAACCGTTTTGCATATTTGGGGAAAAAAGCAATTATTTAGACTGAACACAAAATTGAACACCAAAATATGCTAATTTCTCGTTAGAAGATTGGTACAAAGAAGTGATTATCATCTTTGGAAGTGATGCCAGCGTAATTAATCTCGTACATCCAGGAGGTTTGTATATGGGATCTTTTAATCCCCATCCCGGGACACGAGTAGTTTTAAGTCCTCATGGGACGCTCTGATGATGCCATCAGAGGATTGATGGTTGAGCCGCTCTTCCCGGGGATTACCAAGTTGGTTAATCTAATACCTCGTAAGTATCAACACCAATCTTTTAGAAAGGTGCTCTCTGTCTAGAGAAATTGTAATCGGTAACGAAGTATTTATTCAAATTTCGTAAAAGTAGAAAAATTTTTGCTAAGGAACACTAAAAAAAATCTTAACAAAAACTTGCACGTTGTCACTAATTACGGATACAAGTTATCGAGTAATACACTAAAAAATTCCTAATTAGTGTACGCTCGAGGAGTTACCGTTTTCTGTGTTAAAAGCAACCGTAATCTTTGTAATTTGTACACAAAAATTGAAGGAGTTTTAGCATACTTTTTTGTTAGATTGATACCAGGTGTTAAATATAAACTAATTTGGACGCGTTACCCTCTACCTAGACCGATAATTTCATGAAAACCGTTTGTACGATTAATTTAGGAGGTGAAGGACTGCAAAACACAGATGACAGACCTGACCAACCAGTGGTACCAAGCCATAAGAGGACCCTCGGAAACGGAAGAGGAAACGGACGGAGGAGAAATGTAAGCACTAAAAAAACCTACTTAGGTAAATGTCGTCCCGTTGCACGTTTTCGTTTTTTGTGATGGTCACTTATTGTAGCACGTAACTTCCGGTTAAACGGAATCGGCATTTTAAAAAGTTTTTCTAATTGGTTCCTTTTCTTCCCCCATTCAAGACGAACGGATAACCGAATCAACGCCGACAGCGCCAGAAGGACCACGTAGCGGTTGATGTGCGAACTAACTAACCATCTATACGCGTTACGCCCCGTAACGACCGTCGATTCGTCGGTTACGAGTCGAATTTTTGTAAGATTTCGAGCCACGTTTGGCCTCCTGCCATACGGTTTAAATATAATTTGTTATTTTGACACTTTCATTAGTGTAAGTGCTGTAAATTATCAAAGAAGGAAAAAAATCTCTGTGAGATCGTTTTCATATTTATTGCGTCGATGATGATCGAAATTTGAAAGACGGCATCTCTCATCCGGCGACGTTGATTGTAATCGGGTGATTGACTGTTTATTAATTAATAAAGTTAAGCATGTTTTCCTTTCAATTCTGTCGCGGTGTTTGAAAAGAAATTTGCACTCCTCTACGTGTTATTGAAGCGTTGTTATACTGTTCAGCTTTGTTGCATCACGACCAGTACATCGATCCCGTCATTCGTGCAATATTTAAGATTTGTCTGTAGGTATATGAACTTAGAGACGATCTTAAAGTATAGGTGGATCAAAAGTCAGTTAATCATATATTGTTTCTTGTGTCCCGATTCATTTTGTTTTCTCTTACGAGTTTACGGGTTATAAATTCCTCTAATATTGTAAGTAGTAGTTTTTATAGCGATTAATTGACTTTTGGGCGGCCTGTACGTTGAATAGTGCTACGGGAGAAGTTGGAAAATTTTGATAGTTCCTCGTTATTAAAGTGCCGAAATATCTCGGTAAATCATCTCAAATTTGGTCCAAATTAGTTTGATTTTTTAAAAATTTTCTTTCAATTAAACTAATTCATTCAAGTTTGAAAGTTTTCTTCCTCTGCGGGCGTAAACTTAAAAGTCTCATCTTCAGTTGTTAAAATTCGGAAATCTCGCAGTAGTCCAATGCTACTTTTTGGATAAACACGTTCGTTAGACGTAGGACGAACACTCCAAACCGGTTTAATTCTGTTATCCGGCAATTTTCGACGTCGAAGAAGCGGAAATCGAAGGTACGCATTATACTCCGATCGCGCTGTTAATTCCAGAATAACCTTTTAAATTGGAATTTATTCTGGGGGGGGGTATTTTGGGATTTCTATATATAAAATTCGAGAGTTTTTTTTCCTCGAAATCGTTTGGCGATAAGGAGAAAATGCCATAAATTTAATCGTCGAAGCGAATCGAAGGCAAACTTCCGAATGCGAATAAATTAATGGCTGATGGAGAGAAATGGGTGGAAAGTATGGGTGTCGGAGATGTAGTTATTGTAAAATAATCGATTCCTTCGCAAAATAAGTGATTTGAATTGGATGTGTTGAATGATCGATCGATCCATTAGATAAGACAGAGAAAATTGTTTAAACAAAATATTCCATTCGGAATCACAGCTTGTAATCAGTGTCAAAGTATTGTAGATGGATACAAAAACAATGCCTTACCTACAATTGTCAATATTCTAATACAATATTTCTTACCCAAATGCTTGAATTATTGTAAATTTAAATTCCTAATTCAAAAAAAAAAATCAACGTACTGTACTACTACCATAAATTTGCACGCTACAATAATTCGAGTGTTTTGTAATTCAAACATTCTTTATTTTTAAAAATAAAAATTCCTATTTGTTATAATTAATTTACTAACAAACATTAAAAAAAATTCTTTATAGTTAAAATGGCAGCTCTTGGTTATTGAAGGATGCAATTGATTTCTTTTTTTTCTGCGCTTACTCCTCGATTCTGGTGTGTTTACATTAAATATTCACTTATACGTCATCGTTCTTTGTATACGAAACGTTTCGTTGTTACTCACAATAAGAAGCCGTAACACGAACTGTGACTAGTGAGGCGAAGGACATACTTTATACAAAAGAATCGTTCGATTTCCAAGTCAACAAATTTCTGTTGTGGATATTTTTAGTGTCGTATATCATAAAAGCATATCCATAATCAAAATTATACTTTCTTCTTCCCTTTCTTGCGATACGGTTTCAATTTACAGGCCTCTTTCTGAAAATCCGATAGTGAATTTTCTGTGTAAATATCAAATCTTCAATTGTTGTTTTGTTCTTTTTTTAAAAGAAAAGTACAAGAGCTCTTTGAAATCAGATTTCCCATTTGTTCGCTCGATTCAACTTTTTAAATTAGTGTTTGAAACGACAAAGGTGCAAAATGGATGAATTTTTAATTTCTAAAATATATAAGACTTCCGAATTAATCAAGACGTGGTTAACTGATTTTCGGGCCACTCTTCGTGTGTACATTTTAGTGCTTTAATAGTCGTGACTATGAAAATATCCTAGTATGACAATTTAAAATTATATAAAATATTATTTGGAGGAACGATACAGTGTTTGCATCTAATTCCATCATATCATACAGAAAGCTACTGTGCAAGAAGTATCTTCAAATAATACATTTCTTTATACCACGATGATTTAGATTTTGAATTTAAACGTGTTCGATTCGTGCGTAAATCCGGCACCGGTTCAGAATTTAAGGTCCTGTTCGGGTCAAAAAGTGGATGAAGCTGTAAGCCATCTTCCCCTTTTATCCATTGTTCTGACATTTTCATCGGACTGAAACGCTAGTGCGACCTGTTTCTATTAGTTATGTTCGTTCAAATTTTCTAAATCCGCCACTCGACAGAACAGCATACTTGTATCTCGTTTGCGGCCATTTTGAATTTATAAAGTGATCCCATAGCTCCAAAAAGCGAATCCTTCCGGGTCATTTACGGTCGTAGATGGAAATTCCAGATTTGTGGTGCGTGAGATATGCAAAACGAGCTAAATCTCAGGTGTTTCGGGATGGCGAAGATCCGCGACGTTGAATAAATGACCCGGATTGTTTTCCTTCTGGTTCGATATCTCGGTTCCTTTATCACTTTTGTGGCCGGTTTCGATACCAGATGACAAAAATTGCCATCGATGCCACATTAGGAATGTCAGCTTTCCGGTCTCTAACTTAGAAATGAATTGATTCTAGCCGTTTTCTTCGATTCGTACACGTTGCTTACCCCTCTAGTAACCTTCGACCTTTAGCGAATTCATTCCAATCGCTCGAATAACCTCTAAATATCTAAATATTGTAGATTCGTAAACAACCAAATAAATGAGATGGTTTCAATTCTCCTGAGCAACTGTTTAATAAACTACTACGTAAACAATTCCCGAAACTTAGGATTAGGATGATCCCTACGGGTCGAAATTCATCTGCTTACCGTTTCAAAATGTCACCATCCATCCTCCAGACGGTAACTACTGATGAAAAGTGATATATTAGTGAGTAAACTAAGTACAGTCACATTATTTACACTTTGGCTCTACAAAATGGTTCCCTTAATCCCGACTTTAGGGCGAACAAACTGCGGTTACAAAGTGCCAAAGGTTTTAAACTGGATCGATCCGGATGGAGGAAGTTTTCGAACGATCGATCGTCACTACCCAACTTCACGGTTCCTAGTCGATTTCCGATATCGTTCGTCAGTTTGGGGTCGAACAAATACTTATAAATCCTGGTCACTTCGAAGAAAGAATCGTGAATTTCTATTGAAAAGAGACTTTCTTTTGTTTATCCGACTTCAAACGGCGACAGAAGATAGAGCGGAAGCGGAAATCGCTCGAAAGTAGGATGTTATCCCAGTGGTTCTGTTTGATGATGATGCTGTAGCCTCATTTAAAAAAAAAAAAAAAAAAATCTCAATTCACTTAGCGGATGAGATCCACTTCCAGATGATTCTTACGGCAATTTCCGTCTTGTAATTGAAGCTTCCTGCCGACATTATTGGTAAAGAGACTGCCATCTTTTCCGCATCCGGTCTCAGAGGTGGCGAAATTAAAATTTAAGTTAAGGTAGATAAAAATGGTAGCTTTCTCGACACACATTTGCCTACAGCAAGAACAATTAACGGCTTTCTGCTGTAGACTTAATTAAGAGGCGGAGCGTGTTTGGTTACTTTTTTTGCGCTCTCATTTGCATATTATTAATCAAGCTAGAGGAACCATTCTCCTAATGCTATATTAATATTCTGAGAGTCCATTCTTTTTGGAACAGGATAGATCTGACTTTCAACTATCATTCTCAATCCATTCTTGAAGTTTGAAAAAGTTATCCTGAAGGGTCTAAAAGCCGTGTTTTATGGGCACAGCCCAGCATTAGATAGATGTATTTTTCTAAATCGTAGGATTTAGAAGAACTTTTTCTATGGTTACTAGAAAGAGGGATTTGTTACCTGTATTTTTGGAAGGGGAAAAATGTGATGTCGTAGAATGGGCTCTTCTAAGATTCAGAAACTTAAAATGATTAGTATGGGTCATAATGGAAATACTTCCGACAAATTTAACACCTTGATTCGTATAGAAATCCAGTCATGTTTCTGCCCTTAATCCATTTATCCACTAGATTGGTCTTAATTGTTAAGCGCACCCGATGTTAAATGGCTTCGATTTGTGGCTGCAGTCGAAATCCTAGGATAATTGTTTGATGCGAATGGAGGAATTAATACTGTCCTTTCGACTAATCGGCTCCGCTTATCGATGTTTGGTGGCTTCCTTTGGCTCAAAATAAGTTTCGAAAAGGAAGCGTTTTCTATATTTTTCAATCACCGATGGTGGTATCTTTCATAGCGTGTAGCCAGACAATCGAGAAGTAGGTGTTAACAATAAATCACGCCCCTCTTCTCTATTGTCTGACCGACATCTGGCTCCCTTCCAAGACCCTCCACTAAAAGGTACTTTATTACGTATCGTCGTACTTTGACCCACTTTCGTTTACCTGTATTAACTGTTCCTCTCGCAATTTTCCCATCCGAAATTCGTTGAGATAAGTGGGGGAAGCTTTCGAGCGATTTTAACAAGTAAAGATGAGCCATTCTTAACTGATTCGCCTGTTTTGATTTGTTTCTGTCTATAAAGTCGTTCGCGCGAAACAATAGGAAAGTAGAATCCTATGTTTACTATTAACAAAGAGGGATTGTGTAGCGCTTTTAGTCATTTGGCCGACTCTCCTCTTCCTAATGCACCGGAACAAAAAGGTCTCTTGTCCCAAAATTCTGTTAACGGACCGGAAAAAAACTTGACAAAACTGTCTTCGACTAATACAAAATGTGTGTTTTACTAGACTCGAAGTACACTTCAAGTCTAATAAAAGCACATTTTCTAGTGTTCTCAAAACATTATAAAATAACTGAATTAACTCCGAATAGTTTTGATATATTCGCCTATTCGTTGCAGATTTAAGTTCTCGACACCTCTTTTTTGTTAAAATGATGCCGAAAAGACGAATCCGACCCTCCCGATTAATTTTTTAAGCTCGAATTAATCCGGATTAATCTACAGAAGACGCTCGGATTAAGAGCAAAAACGTGACTTCTCGTTTTGATAGAAGTTAAGGAGTTAATCCGATCAGACGGGTTACTTTCGAAGAAGCTGCCATCTTCTCTGTTTAAGACTGTCGGACGAACACTCGAGGTGACAGTCGTTCGCTAATTGACAAGGAGGAAGTGGAAACTCGCCACTCGCAGCTTATTCGACTTTCCCCGCAAGACACCGGCTCGGTTCCCTGACGTCATTTTTTGAGGAGTAAGTGAAACTCAGAAAAGAAATCTGTTACTGCCGCTTGTAGCCTCTCCTCTTTTATTGTTGTCATTCCGGATGACTAATTGGTGACAAATTTATTTGTCAGTCTTTCGGGAAAGAGGAAAGGGAGGAAAACGGTCGATTCTTTTAAATTGATTTTGGATGGAAGGCAAGTTCTGCGTTTAAACGTCTCAAAGTGCCATCGGAGAAAGAATGTCACTTCGTCTATTTACTAATGAAGACACGCTAGAACGTTACATCCGGATGCAACAGGGTCCTCTAGGACCTTTAAATAATTGCTCGGCTCCTCTCGGCTGTCCGACTCGATAACCGACTTCAATTGTTTGGAGTAAGAGTTGTCTCGAGAGATTTTGATACTTTCAAAGTTAATGATTTTCTACATCCGATGCTGATTAAGCAATTGATTAGAGCGAGAAGGCCTTTCACCACGAGAAAAATTAATTTGTTCGTTCGTTTAAAGACGTTCTCGGTTATAGTTTGTGCGAAAAACCGAATCATTCGTGCCAACTACGTATTACCGAAGGATGACGACACAGGAAGGAGATTTGTCGAGGAAACCCAGCACCTCGATTTTTATTGGCTCTAATAACAAAGTAACGCGCTACATCCCTTGGGAATCCTCTGCTAGAGAACCGTTACCAACACTGTTTCCACTAAGGATCCTTGTTCCGACGGGCATTCGTTTGGGTCGGGATCTCCTTCGTTGGAATTAGTACACCGAAGACTATCTTGTCGTCTCAATAGGCTAAAAGAAAAATACGACTTGCGTAACTTGTTGGTCTTGCCGACGCATACACTCGTGGCACTCACCTTAAAATGGGCGATTGCGGCGGAGGTCCTTTGTTCTTCAAGATGCCATTTTTGCTCTCCAATCTGCAAAGAAACAATCCGAATGAATAGGTGCGAGTGTTTCATCGAAAGCTACTCGTTTGTCCTCGTTCTTACTTTGGCGGTCCACATCTCACGCAGTCTTTCCACGTCCAGTGTTTGCCGAACTCTTCACCGTCTTCGATTGTGTGTAGCACTCTTTGGTGAAGTGTTTCCGGTAAGGTGGAGGCTGCCAGAGCACCCACTAACTGACAACTTCCCAATGCTGCTAGTGGAACAATTGGATACCGTCTACCCTAGTCGGAGCAGAGACATAACTATAGTGAGTTCCTTTTTTTTTAATCTCCCTTTTCCAAGGCAAAAGGGATGATTAACCCGGTGGCGTATATACAGTATCCTTGCCGGTAACGGGTCCTTCGGGAGCCCAACCTCCCAACCTACCAATGAGTAGCGCCACTGGGTTAATCCATCTAATTATTCACGTTCGGCGCGAGTTAAGACGATAACACACCTGATACATGATGAAAGGCATGATGACCGGTCCCAGGAGCCCGAAAGCGTCGACCATACTCAGACCCTGATCCCTTATCACGATGGGCAATAATTCCGAACTCCACAAAGGAAGGACCACGCAGGAGGAAGATATGCTGAGTTTGGCTACGAAATACAAAATCAAGGCAGTCGCCGTACCTGAAAAGGATTCCGTCGTTATTTTTGAAAGTCACGGGGTCTAGAGAGGAGAATTTAACGAAACCTTTGTTAACTGCGGCTATACATAACGATGCGGCCCCACCCAGGGCCGAGCATAGGCATAACGTGCATCTCCTTCCCAATCGATGCAACAGACACGTGGAAAAGAAAATGGCCATCACTTCGGCTACCGTGGAAAGGAAGAAATGAAGATGAGCTTCTCCCTCTAGTTCCAGAGAATAGTATGTCAGTCCTACGTAAGTGGCCGTGCTGGTGAACCTAAAGCAAGTATAATTTAAAAATCTCGCACGAGTTAAAGGGGGGCGTTATTACTTACCAGATGATGATTATAGTGCTGGTCTTCCTGCACAAGTTGGGCGTTTTGAATAGGTCGACTACGCCGATGCTATTCGCCTTTTGTTTTTTCTTTTCGTCTTGCAGGACACTTTCCACTCGAAACCTTCTCTACAATGGAATAAGTGTTAACAAACAGTAAAACTGTCTTCGTAGCGATAATGCGAGATTTACCTTTAAGTTGACTATGTAATCGGGAGGCAAAGTCTTGCCGTTACTTTGCCCGATAGCTCTGAGTAGTCTGTCTGCTTCTTCGTACCTCCCTCGAGAAAGCAGCCATCTTGGGGACTCTGGAAGAACCCTGACCAACTGCTGGATTATTGTAAATAGTAGTATTTTATTTCTCTGGCTAACCAATTCAAAACGTCTTGTCAAAAAGTTCATCACCCGTTTGCGCAAATTGCAGAAGTTTATTAGAAAAGGAAAGGTGAAGAAAAATTTTCATTTCGTAATTTTTTAGACAAGACTTTGTCGCCATCCATCGATCCGATTTATAGTATAAAAAATCTGGATTTTTTTCAGATCTATATTTGTGTTTCTGCTCTTTGACCCGTTCTTAATCCTCTTCCTACCTGGATTTTAGGAACGATTTATCTTTGTAGCTGCACTCGAAGCCAAAATGCCACCTCCAAGAGATGCGGGAGCGTTTTTTCCGGTCGGTGGCATCAATTTCCACTCGCCTTGTCAAATACCGTTCCGAAGCAAGTGGCACTCGATGCTTACATATAAGCAACAGATGTCGTACAAGAAGACACGTGTTGTCTTTCTAGTCGAAAACTTTTAGTTATTCAATACAAAAGTGTTAAATTCGCCTAAGAAACTAGAAAAAGGCTATTCCTACTCGTTTCTTTCGAGAGTCCTTTGCACGTGGTAGCTTTATAAAGATTTATTGATAAAGGTGCGCTAAGACAGGACTCGATGGTAAGAAAGGAAAGTGTCACGTAGTAGAAAATGAACGAACGAATCGAGACGAGACGTATTGAATGTGTGTTTGAACAGACTCTAGAGAACTTACCACCAGTGTAGGAAGAAGGCGGAGAAGGGCACCGTCGTCACCAATGCTAGATGAGTCCAATCCCTGACCAGGAACACTATTCCGGATAGAATGAGCGTGCCTAAACTGCGTGCCACGTAACTCATCAACCACACTTGAATTCTTAGGCTAGGTCCTACGATTTCGCGAGCTGAAGAAACGCATCAGAATCGAATTAGGAAAGTGAAACGAGAATCTAAAACAGTTACGTCAAAATCGATATACCCAGGATAGAGGGAGAAGACACCACGGCGGAGACAGTGAGGCCAACCATGAAGCGGAAGGCTGCGAAAGACAGGAAGTCCGGGGCCATACAAGTCAGGACGCCGAAAAGGCACTGGACTCCTAGAAAGAGGAAGAAGGTCGGTCGCCGTCCGAACCTAAAATAAATTTTTAAAAAGAGGGATTAAACGTACGCCCGACGAGAACGACGATAGCAAAATCCTTACCTATTGGCCACAGCGATGCATACGCATTGACCTACGAACCCACCGAACTCGAACAGTGTCAGTGCCATTGGAGGAAGCCAGGAACGTTCGCAAACTAAATCCCACTAGAAAAAAGAACAAAACTTAATTGAAAACAGGGATTCTCGACGCACTTTCAGCTTTTTTCGACTGTTCTTTCGGTTTTTCAATTTCCGAATCGCAGGAACTGAAGGATCTTGGATTCACTTTTTTTATATAAATATAAATTCCATTTTTTCTGGGTGAGGAATCGCGTTGTAGATGGCGATTAACGGATCCGGAATGTAATTCCGGAATCGGAAGACGAACAATCCAGTCCGGAACGTTATATATTGAAAAGTAGGAGCAAAGTCCAATCAGCCTCTTCCATCCGGAGAATGGCTCTAACACGCTCTCCATTCACCACTCTAGAAAGAGAGGAAAAGAAGTGGTGCCATCGTCTCTAACATTTTTATCCCACTTTCCAATATCGGAAATTATGCTCCACGCGATTATTTTCTACACTTTACCAACTGTTAATGCCCGGAACCAATATCCGGACTTGAGCCACAAAGGGTGGGATTTGTAAAGGAGCAAAACGTTAGAAGACGACGACGAGGAGGAGGAGGAGAGCTGTCTAACATAAATTGGACGCGTCCAAACTTAGTCGAAGTGAATTCCACCCCAGTGCGCGTATTCCCTATTGTCATTAGTAGTTTGCCCCGCTGAGCTGTCTCGTCTGTCGGAAAATTCGAGTATTTCAGACAGAAAATCAAAACCGCTGTTTGTGATAGATACGTCATCTTTTTGATCGCTGTTACTTTCCGAACTTTCTGGTGTAAGGGGGGAAGAACACCCCATTCGGTGGAAGAGAAAAGAATGGTAAAGCACGCATCCCCCGCAATTCGATGCGTGTTTGTAATTTTAAATTCGATTTTTCCAGGTGGGTCACTAAGAAAATGCTGCAATTCATTAATATAGTGGAAAAGGGGGTGGACAAGAAGTTCTAATCGAACGTCTGATAGGCGGAAGCGTGGGAAAATGCTGATGACGACGCGTTTACATCCATTTTTCTTATTTCGCCGAATAGCCGGTTGAGAAACCATCGTTTTTACGTAACGTAACACGGAGGCTCGTATAAATTTAATATTAAATAATGTCTGGCGACGATTTACTCCCCCGAATTTTCAATTCCTCACGTTTCCACGTTGAATTTCTCCGTACGTGACGAGTAATACGATCTCGAAAGGTTGAAGGAGATGTTAAAGAGGTCGATAAAGTGAATGAGAAGTATTATGGAGAATCTATTAAGGATATCGTTGGACATTTTACCGATGGAAGTGTTTAGAAACTTTATATATATAATGGTGCATCGAGAGCTTTTAAGTTTGAAAGGACGGTGTAGGCGTTAGCGACGAGGTTCTGTGAATTAAACGCGTGTTTTCGAGGATTCCATTGTATATAAACTTTATAACCTGCAAGTATCAATGGCTAGGAAATAGAATTTTGGATTAAAGTGTCAATTTTGTACAGCAAACCAGTGGAATTTTGATATATTTTTTTGTATTTTAATTATTTTAAACGGTTAATTTGGAAACGTTTCATGTTTAAGTGGTGTGGACGATATCCCTCGGCGTATGGTTGACGACACTGCGTAAAGCGAACGAATTAAGTGCTCGAGAACGTTTTATTATTAATTACATAATAATTTCCTCCTTAAGAATTAAGCAAAATGATCTTATTGAATTTGATAGGCACAATTTACTGTCATAATTTCTATCTAAAGATCAATTACTCGATAGAAGAGAAGGGAAAAAAATGGAAGATCGATACGAAGAACTAACTAGAGACTCGAAAACGAAGAAAAATCCCGGTCCTTCTATGGCATTTGCATTGATAAAGCTCGATGTTTTAGCGGAAGAAACGACGAACGAAGTAGATGCTAACTTAATTGTAACAGAAAAGGGGGTCGGAAGAAGCCGACTAATGCTATTTGCCTGACGCGAGGACCCCTAAAAAGAATTCCATTAAGATAGGGAGTTTTTGTTGGAATGAGTGGCCTTAACAAAATTTCCTCGTTCGATCGTAACGCTATTATTTATTCCTCCTCCCGAGTGAAGATACTATTTTCGCTTATTATTAGAAAATCACTCTTCAAAAATTAGCTATTTTAACTTTTCTTTTATTAAGCGTGACCGAAGTTTATGTTTTTTATTCTTCGATTTTACCTTACTTTGGCATTCTTTGTTTACATCTCACAAAATAAATACAGGGTGGTCCGAAATTCAGTTTACCGTTCAGTTAACTTCCCAAAAATTGTCCAAGATGCGGTCCTTCCCGTTCGATACAGAAATTACAACGCTTCGACAAATTCGGTTTACGATTCGCATCGCGCTAAACGAAACACGGGAAACAGATTTTTGGCCCACCCTTAAATAAATCTCTCGGTGTACTTTTTAATCAATTAAATCGTTTCGATTACTCGCCAAAAAGTAGAAGTCGGAAAAAAGAAAAAAAAATAATAAAATCGATCCGGTTTTCAATAAGAACTTCGATCTAGAAAGGCACGTTTGGGGTGAAGTTATAAGTTAGGTAATATTTGCTCTTCTATACGCTTTAGGCGCTGTGCCCTTTGGCTTTCCCTCTCACAGAGATGGAGATTTAAAGTCGGTTTGCTGCGCCAAGCAAAAATGGTTTCGATAAATTTTGAAACGACAAGAAGATGGAAGTCAAAGGAAAGGAGAATTGTTGGAGTGCGTGACAATAAGAGAAATGTACGTCGTGACTTCCGTGGAAAGCATTATCGTGATGACTAGAAAAGAAACAGGTAGATTGCCAAGCGAAAAAGTTGCGAGTGTCATGTCTGAGAACCTTCGAAACCTCCGAAATCAAAGTAAGTGGCACTCTTTCTGTTGCGTTAAATTTCCAAGAACAAATTCGAGAGTCGGAAATGAAAGACGGGGTGCGTGACAACAAGAGTAATAAAGAAGCGTGTTAACTGGTAGAAAATATCAACGGGGCCCGAAAGAACGGCAGTATAAAGGATTAGAGTAGGATGCGAATCCCTTAATCGGCCAAACTCTGCGGGAACCAATTCGAAAAGCAAGATGCGTGGAACAACACGATGTCACCTCCTATACAATTATACGTCTAGATAGAGCGGCGAAGAGGGTAGAGTAGGATGCGAACTCTTCGACACGAGCTTTATCTCAGAAAAGTAGAAAGCTCTTCTTTTCCCGACCGTCTGTTGCGCCAAACCGGAACAAGAAACTGGTGACAAAGGACGGTGCTGACATTGTCTGGACAGGAAGGTCGTGGCAGAGGTTAAACTAGCGAAGAATTCGAATCCGCCGCTCTCCTCTCTCTCCTCCTTTCTTTCGCAGGAGGAATTGCGAATGTGAAACGGTGACGAAGGCCGGAAGCGTCGTATCCAACTGTGGAAAAACGATATTTGGTAAACACTTTGCCGGAGAGGATCGATGGGCGTCGAGAATTTCCTTTAATAAAAGGTCTGTCAGTTGCTTCGATCAGTTGTCAAGGCAGGATTACACGTCCTTAATTTTCTTTTTCTGCTCCGGTCGCTCTTCGATCGTCCCCCTCGGGGAAATTTATGGGGGGAAGAGAGGAAAGGGAATCGCTTTCATCTGCAAAGTAATAACTAGAAGCTGCGGAAAGACGGGGAGAAAAATGAAGCAATTGGACGCTAATAGAGTGGGGAGCGTTATTGCCATATTCATTTGGGAGAAGAAATTAAACGAGGAAAGAGAAACGTCGTCGACAATTTAAGGAGCTAATCCGACACGGGAACACGGCTCGCCGCCATTAAGCGGGGGGATCGCGTCCTCATTATCGGATCTTCGTTAGGAAAGCAAACAAAACTACGAATAATGGCGTTTCCGGATGGATAAACATCTCGTCGTGCGCCTCTTTACTCCCGTTTTGCATTCGTTACGACGACACCAGCGCCAAACCGTCCCCTCCGGCGGCGAAGAAGAAGGGAGAAAAAAGGCGCTCAAGACGCCGTCTCTCGTCGTATTGGCCGGCCAAAACAGGTATTTTCCGGAAGGAGAGGAGGCGACGCGACTGATGCGGGGTGTTCCGACAGTCGGGCTGCATCCGGAACCGGATCGAAGTCACGTTCATCTTTTGTCTCGCGCTAATTTGCTAGCAGTCAATATTTACATCCATTAGAGGCGATCGATGCGGCTATTAATGCTATAAACCATGAGTTATGGTCTGGAGACCGGTTGCGGGTCGATGCGCCCCGTTGCCAGGCCAGGGCGCAGATAAAGTAAGCGGCCAGGGAGGAATTCCACCCAACAAGACGTTCTGTCACCGCATCCCTTAACGCGGCTGGTGGCAAAACCACGTCGGAACCGGGTCTGGCCAGAGCCCGGGTTCGAGCGGACACGGAAAACGAAAGACGGGGATGTTAATGTTGACGGCTGCCAGAAAAAGAAGAAATTTCCGAAGTTTGTTGGTTGCAGAGTTGCGACCACGCCCGCTGCGAGAAGGTTTCCATTCGTGGATGAAATTACACTCCGAGTGAAAGGCCTTAAGTACAGGGTGTGGAGAAAGCGGATGTGGTATGAGATTCGACAGGTGTTGGCATGGCTAGAGAATTGTTAATGGAGGACTTTGCCGGGTAAAATTAAGATCCAGCTAGTGTTATCGCATCGAAGGATTCTAGTTTGGCGTGGTGGTTAAAATTCGGCGGATTGCTCGGCGTAACCGACGAAAATATTCTTTCTACGGCCGGTGACTAATCGGAATTAATACGTCGCTAGTTTGTAGGATAACCATTTCGACCCCATCCGATAATTCGGCCATCAGGATGCCATTTATCACGTGGTAATTAGGCGTCCGCACTGCCTTAATTACCCGACAGATCTGGTAGTTTGCCGTAGAGGAGGATCGCGGTTTCGTTTGGGTACACGCCACTCTCGCCAGTTTTTTGCTTATTAAAAAAGTGACGAATGCGACTTTTCGCTTCCTCCTAATTTACTCGACTGCCGACGAGAAGGTAAATAAACATATTTCGCAGGCTCCCTTTCTCCCCTTCTTGCACGACCTTTTTAAACGTCGGGGACGTCGGAAAAGGGGAGAAAAAGTGGAGTATTTGCTGATTTCATTCGACGAAAAGAAACGTTTTTGGTACCTTCTTCAACTTCTGAAAACTTTAGTCAATCAATATTGCCAGAGGCTGCATTACTTTCGGAATTTTTGCCTTCGCTCGACTCCGACTTCTCTCATATCCGGTAAAGAAATTCAGAAAACAATTAAGGTCTCCCGCTCCTTCCGTATTTTTACGGTGTCTCTACGAAAGAAAGTAGAAGAAAACCATTTCTTTTCGCCATCTTTTTACGATATTTTATATGAGATTTCGGTAAAAATCTGTCGGGGTTCCTTCTAGTCATTTCAACTATTTGGTCTCTTATTTTTTGGGGGAAAAACTAGATTATTGTTACTCCGATATGAAATGGTGGCTTATCGTCTCGTTTCTGGTCAATATATTATGAATTTTTATGAATAAATTCTAAAAATGCTTGACTACATCCAAGTAGTTGTTGTATTATTTCGATTTTTTAAGATAACTTTCTCACTAATTTTTTAAAAGTTTTTAATTTAAGGTTTCTTCCTTAACTTCCTAACTTTTAAAAGGAATTCCTTATACACGTTATATACCGAGTTTCATCAAAATAGGTCCACGAGAACGGGCTGTAGACAGGTCCGAGTAGCGCGACTTTAATTATAACCACCCTGTATTTCTTTAAAATGATATATTTTGCAGAGAATTTCTTCAAATTCTCTTAAGATTTTGGAAATGCTTAAAGTTCCTTTCTTAAAGTTTCTTTTTTTAAATACAATTTTAGAAAGAATTCTCTTAGAAAATCATTAATTGGCTTTGAATTGAAAATTTTCCAATTTAATAAGGTATAAGTAGAGGAAAAACAAATAAAAGTTCAAAGGATTTTTCAGCGAGTCCTTGAAAATTAGCTTAGAATTTGTTGGAATCCTTTAAAGATACTTATATTTTGAAGAATTTCTTGGCTTCTTCAAAGAATTTCTAGTTAACGAGTTGAGAGAAATGTTTGCCTTACGACTGCATGCAGTACAAGAGCGGAATTCTTACGGAACAAAATGGGAAAGAAGATTTGATTTGAATTTGAATAGATCGATGAAAATATCGTCTATTTTCCGGGTATTTTATCCCTCCGGTCATCGATATATGCAGAGTATTTTCTTTTCTCCAACGAACAGAGCAAAAATAAAGAAAAAAATTCGAATTTCCGCTTTCAGTCGTCAGTAAAGATCACTCTGCCATAACTAGAGTAAAGTCGACCAGTCACAATTGGCGCGTGCTATTTCTTCACCCCGCCACTTTCTTTATTCTTTATATCTAGAAGTCATTCCGAATTAAATTTATTTTTTATAAGAAGCGCCGCACGGGAGCCCGACAACACGTGGAGATATTCGCGTTAATCTCGGATTATCCGGTGTCGACGGGGGTCAAAGCCGATTTCGGCGCGGAGAAAGAAAGAAAAGACAAAGACTGCCGTCATCAAATATCCATTAGACGGATAAGGATTGGGACGGAGCAAATCCGAGCAGAATTAATGACGTCAGACATTGATGAAGTGTGCAACGGAGCGACGACATTATTAATAATTTTCGGGCAAAAGCGGCGAAAGACGATCCTCGGGACGGATGATGGATCGGGACGGAGTCGGATCCAGAAACCGTTCGGGACAAGAGGCAAAGACGAGATGACAAGCGAGAATATCCGCTGATTGACAACCCGACTCACCGAAATCGATCGGTTCCGTGGCAGCTCCGGAGGAATTATTCGGAACCCGAGTGATAAATGGTTTTTTCTATGCAATTCGGATGGCTAAATCGGCGTAAACCTACCAAGGTAGCCCCTACGACTCGGGATTTATGGAAGGCGTAATCCTTATTTGAATATGGCGTTTATAAGGCAGCCCGTACGAAATGTCTCGTGTACCTGGTATAAACGGTGTCGAAGACACGGTGTATTCTTCTTCTGTTTCTTTATGTCGGTGTCTTGTACGTCTTTTTTCTCTTTTGTGTTCATCCCTATATCTACTCTTTCTCTTTCCCCTATTTCTATTATGTCCACTTGTCTCTTCTTAACTACCTCTTTCACTCCCTTCCAACGCTTTTCCTCCCTTTGTATAGCGTGTAATGTGTGTCGTTTTCTGGGCACACACCGCGCGACCATAACCGATAATAGTTTAATGGAAACAAGAACCTTTTAACAATAGATGGCCTTCTTTGAATAACTCAAAACGGGAAACGTTAGTTATTACGATACACAGTAAACGCGTAGGAAATTTCTTTACAGACATTGTTCACCGGTCGAAATGTGCGGAGAGCACGCCACGGCAGACGTCCACGTTGTAAAAAGAATCGACGCGATCTAGTATGGCCGCCAAACAACACAAAAAGGAACTTTTCATACACAGTTTAATTCGTAAAAGATAAAGGCAGAATCGGCGGAACTCCTTTTGAGAATGCTAGAAGCGGGTTCTGCTACGAAAGAGGGCGAGGAGCGTGTTTTGTATCCGGGATTTAAATTTATTACGAAGCCTGTAAACGCGGAGCTTTCCTTCGAGATCTTAATAAGATTCTTCCCGTTTGTGTAGATAGTGTGCATCTCCTGTTTACTCTGTCGGTTCCTCTTAAAGGGATTAGAAATGGTAAACAAGACGCCTCTCTTTATGATTCCAGCGAGTGGGAGAGCGCGCGTGGATGTTAAACGCACTCTCGTCCTTCATTTTGGGACGGAGTATTCGGTTTTGTGAAAACACAATATCGAAACTTTTGTATTCACGGTCTACTCCCCCTCCCCGATAAACAAGAAAGAAGACGTTTTAGCCACTGACATTTTTCTAAATAACGTTTTAAAGTAGGTTAAGAGAGGTAAAGTCTTTAGGAAATTTTTGGCAGGCATTCAGGCCACCACAATGGAATTTGCAGTGTTTACGTGTCGTGCGGCGTACCGACATTAGGACGACGATTAGAGGGCTTTACGGAGAAGAAACGGAAATAAAAATGAAAATCGAACATTTCCGCCAATATTTCCCAGAAGAATGGAAGAATTGCCGGGAAAATGCATTCTCTCGGGCAAATGGCTCGGGCCAATTCCGAAAATTACGCACGAAAGGGGAGGAGGAAAGTGGCAAAGCGGGAACATAAACACGAACGACTCAATTACCGATTAGGAAAGAGCTTTCGCCATAATGGAAGGTAAGAGCAGATTTACTGCCCCAGGCCGTGGTGATGCAGACAATATCTCTATCTCCGGATACGCCTTTTCTTCTCTCCCCCGGCTTCCATAGAAAATCGATGGGAGATCGCACTTTGCCAAACAAACTTTCACCAATTTTTCGGACGGAAAAGCCGTCTGCAGCCGATTTAAGACGGCTCCCGTAAAAGAATTCGCAGAGTTGGCAGCCAAAGGCCAAACCGGGTTTCCGGTAGTAACGGGACCCCTATTAAACCCGGCAAACAACTGCCACGGCGGTAACAATGGGTCGGGTGAAAGCCACAGAAGATCATCGATGGTTTGCGCTCTGCCATCTCGTCCCGGAGAATGGATATCGAATGCTTTATCGCCCTCCGTATCTTGGCCATCCGGGCACAATCGATGAGCTTATCGTGTTCCGTGCCTCCGCTCCTCTCTGATTGACATCTCGCCCGGCCGCATTCGTTCCCCCTTCTCGTTAAGGCTTCCGTCCGACCCGGCCACCGGCGCATCCGAAGGGACCTTATAAAGCCCACCCTACCTCCGGGGCTTCCGTAAATCCGCCGCAACCAAGTAAATTGCACCCTTAAAGTAAACTTTCTACCGTTTTCGCGCGTAATCCGGAGACCGGGAGGGAATAAAAAGTAATTCTCGCGGCGGAACCGAGCGAGGAAAACTCTGGCAAGTCCCCTGGCTGGGGGGGTTGCGTCTGGACCGGAATCCCCCACCGATTACATAATATTTATGGCCTCTCCCGGACTCAACACTTCCTCATCAATTTTGTCCGCTGACCATATTTTCGCTGCCGGAGCCACGTTGGACCGTTGCCAGAACCGGACAAACCGTCTTTCTCTAGATGGGTCCTCCGCCTAATGTATGGACGATCGACTCGATTGGAAGAAGACCAATTTAATCGGCGGGCGCCCGGGGAGAGTCACGACGGAACGTCCCGTCTCTCGTCCTAATCGCGCCAGACTTACCCCCGCGGAGGGTCGAGGAACGTCCCCGTGGCAACGCTGCCCACTCCCGAGGAAACGATTAGATTAATCGTCTTCCGATACCACCCGCGCGCGTCTTCCTTCCGGCACATCGAATCCTCCGCGGTCCCCCTCCACCAGCAAAAAACACATCGATCACTTTCCACAAAAACTGGGCTATCCGGTAATAAATTCAATTGCAGAAAACAAACGACCGTAAGAAAACGTAATGTTACGTGGTCCGTTCAGCGCGAGGAAGCACCGGAAGCACCCATTTCACTTTCGATTCTTATTGGGAATCTCGTCTTTCCATGGCAAAATCCGGTGTAACTCATTAGAATTAGCCGTCGTAACTTTTTTTATTAACTTCCCGAACGATAGAAGATTATATTTAGACGAATTTATAAAAGTATCTTCGGGATTTAAAAGAAGAAAAGAAAAAGTAGAAATGGCTTTCAGAAATTACTCTTGGGGAGAATTTCGTTTCCATCAAAAGAAACGTCAGAATTGTGATAACCCAGTGGAAGTTTCCTACAGGTTTTTGGCTTTGGAATAAAGATTTCCGACTTTATAAAAAGACGACTAAAACGATAATTTAAAAAACGTAGATTATACGTTTACCGGCTGCTTTTAAAAATTGCACTCTGATCAATACTTTAATTCGCTTAAGGAAAATGCCATCCAATGTTTTTTATTGCGGATATTAAACGTTCCTCGAATATTTTAACAGACCGAAAATACATTATTCAAAGAGTTTATTAGAAAATATTCTCCGTCTATTCATTTTCCAGTTAAACACTGTTTCTGTAAATTTAAAGTTCGGGGGTGCCGAGAGGAATATATTCAAATTTTCGCCCGTTTACGCCACGTTTTCACCCCTTTCTTTCGAATTTTACGGCGAATTTTATTGGAAGAGAAGCATCGAGATTTACAAGAAAAAAAAATTTAAAAAATCCCAGTTAAAATAGCCGAAACTACTTACTTTCGACTTATTTGTGGAGAAAATGAATAACTTTTATCGCAAAAATACAGGGCGGACCAAAACTCGGTTAACCGCGTGTATGTAAGTTACGCGGACTGCCGTTAACCGACTTTCGACCACCTTATAGTGCATTAAAATGTATTTTACGTAAAACTAAACCCTAAAGCATACGCGTGGAAAATATTCCGAATACTATTATAAAACGACGGAGGAGGGTGAGGAACAATACTTTTGTTACCATCTTTTATCGAAAACCGTACAAGTGTTCGTGTCGGATAAGCTCTGTGGTTATTCGTCGAATATATAAAAATCTCGTACCACGAAACAGATACTAAACATTAGCATTAACGGATAAACTATTTATAAAATGCATGCTCGGACGTACCATACATCAAACGATAGAAGCTGTGCATGGCAGAAGAAGGATCCAAACACTACAAAACTCGAATGTTTTTCCATCATTTTTAACATTGGAAATGTGAAGAGAGAGACGAATTTTCTAAAAATAGTATAGGGTAAAAATCTCCAGTTATTGGGTGGTAATCGTCACCGAGAGCAATTTTTCAGTAGATTGGGAGCATTAGCCGCGGGTCAAAGGTGATAATTACTTCTAAACTGTGTGTACGAGCCGTCTATAGAGATTCTTTCGTACCTTTTCCCGTTTTTTCTTTCTGTTCCAGACTAGTCTTTGAAGGAGACGAGTATCTCTCCGGAAGTTCGGGATCCACCCATCTTGCGCCGTCAGTTCTTTCGACAAGTAACGATCCGTCATCTATCTACGTTATTCATCGTCGGGCGACCCCGAGAGAAAGAGAAGAGGATCCATAGCAAACGTCACAACATTAATTAAAACTCGCAACAACACCGGATTTAATCAAATGTTGTTTTCTTTTGTTAACTTACGACGGATTCGTTCCGCATTCGTCGACACTCGCACGTTTCGGAGTAGAATTTAAGCGGCGAGTAAATAAAAAAAACGAGAGAAATGAGGATGCAGGAGCGTAGAATGGCTGTTGGAGGAAGAAATTATTCGGCAGTGAAGTTATCTGCAAAGATATCTTTTCGTCGACAGAGCTACAGAAGCGGAGAGAATGGATTTCGATGCTCCGCTTCCGTAAACCACAGCATACCTTTACGGCTCGATTTGTGAAATAGGAATGTTTCTATAGCAAAAAGAAGCATTGGAACGCGAATTCTGTTCCGTTTCCGAGGAAGAATTCGTTACGGCGAAGAAGAACGGAGCTTTTCTTCATTAAAACGAAAGTAAATAGAAACCCCGCGGCTCCGAAGACACTACATTGTTACGCTCGACGTTCCTCTTCCCATTAACAGACATCTAAGTGTTACTTCAGTAATCCTTAAGGGCACCCTTTTTCTTACGCTGGCGACTACACAGGTGAGACAATTTGACAATTAACGATGTGAACATTCTACTCGCGATTCCGAAAAGAGTCGTCTTCCGATATATCCGGTGTGTGGTAGCATTCCGACAGTCGTCCGTGCGAAATGCCAGCGTGCGGGGAGGGGAGAAGCGCGATGCTCTAGAAGGGTGCTTTTGTTACCTCCGGAGGAGCGAAAAGTCGTCCAACGTCGGATAAAGGAGGAAGGGATGGACCGATACGGCCATCGATCGAACAAAATGAATATTGCCTTATTATTTAACGTAACCGGCGCTGCCGTTCCGCGCGCGTTACGCCGAGACGGAGCACTTACCAGCGTGACCACGGTGTCTTCGTGACCGATGCGTGACTGGTCGTAGACCACCCCGTCCAGGCATCGCTGCGTGGAGTTTCGCAGAGAGGAATCGCAACTGTGGCGCCCGTGGTCGGAGGCGTTGGCGGAGGCACACCAGTGATCGGGGGTGAGAGTCATGAAGAGCTGACTGTAACTGTGAAATCCGTAAGGCAGGTGAGCTGGTAACAGCACCAACCACAGCATCAGCTGCTGGTAGCGGCCGTACTCGCCCACGTCACGGAGGATCTGGTCCACGTCCATCGCCCTGTTACGGCAGAGGCGCTCTGGCCGACGACGACGTCGACTGCTCGGCTAAAATGGGGGAGACTCCGGATTGGTCGATGTGACGCCGCTCCGAGAAAGTAATAACGCCCTTATTAGCGGATGTGGGTGTCGGATGGCGCCGCTCCCTTCCTCCGGCGTCACTTCCGGTCTAATCGACCCCCGATGACGTGACCGGTAACTGTTGATTCCGTTGGCCCCGGAAAGAAGAATCTCCCCCGCCGAGGCGAGTCGGTCCCCGAAGTGACGAGATCCTCACCACTGTCGAGAATGGTTGCATCCGTCTCCTACACGATGAAAATACCGTTTCCTCCTCCCATATTCCCAATTGCCATTCTCTTCCTCTCAGCCTATTCCAAATTGGTCTCCGGTTATTTTCTGCTCCCGGACATCTCGTTGCCTGTCGTGCGCCAAAACCCAACTTTTCCCCAATCCCAAAACCAGATGGGCACGAATGATGGACCGCGCGGGGATCGTTCCTTATCCAGTCCGGTAAATCGGGAGCGGGCTGGCTTTTTTCCAAAGATTAAACGAGGGGTGCCACAATGTTCCCGTGGAAAAACTTCGAGGTAAACGAGCAATTAGCTTTAGATGTGGCTGGTGCGGAAGACGGAAAGATGTTAACAAGTTGGCCGGTGGATTCCCCATCGGAGCCGCAACAAAACACTTCTAAAGGAGGAGGTTTAAGAGCCGTAAAAGTTACAATTTCTACTTTTACATTACGGGAAAGAGAAAATGGTAATTCAATTATAAAATTTCCGGACGGGGCGCCGGGACCTCTGTCTCTTAATGGTTCGGATAACGAATATTTAGGAGAAATGGCACTTCAACGGCCGTAATCGTGAATTTATGGCACCATAAAGATGGCTATTTTAGTGGTCCTTAACTGTAATGGATGAGAGCATCGTCTCGTATGATTTGCATAAACGTTAGCCATACTTTACCGGATAAGAGGTTGGGAGTGGAAGAAATTCGCCGGTGTGCAATAGAAGGAATTTAGTGGTTGATACCTAACGGAAAGCTAGAAAATGGACCTCTTACACGATAAATACAAGAGAATTTTCGGTGGACAGAGATTTAAAGCCTAGAGAAGTTCTCTTCGAGTCGGAGGAATAATCGATTACGCGAACTCTTCCTCTCTCTTTCTGGCTGCAAGAAACCCGCTGCGAGTGTCTCCGACGAGTTATAGATTGTTAATTATTTTCACATTTTCGGGTGTTCTTTAAAGGATCCGGCCGAATGCAAAGTGAAAATATGAAAGCCGATCGCAAACACGGATGCAATTGCGGTTCTAATGATGTAGATTACCAGACAGTCGAGGGGTGTAATAATAGAACGTCCAAGTTTCATTAGAGAAAGTTAATAATTCCGAACTGTTAACTATCGATTGGAATTATGGTCGCTTTGATTGGCATTCTTGACGTCACACTAGTTGCCAATGCATCCCGGAATGCGCTTCCGTTGCCTAACAACTTACTTCTTAGCGGTTATTTTGTACAACGGGCTCACATTTCTTATTTATTCGTGATATTTCCTAATTAGAGCGGTTTAAAATCCATTTCCAATTTACTTTCTCCGTATTGTACGTCTTGCGGGGGGAGTTTTTTCGATAAAAGCGCCAATATTAAGTGAATTTGGGGTGGTGGTTTACTAATTACTCTTCGGCATTGGCCAAAAACACCTTTATAGTTTTAGTAACTGGTAACAGTAGGTAGATTTCTGCATTTCGTGCGTAAATTCCCCATCGAGCTACGGGTACTCGATCATTTAAATGAACTTTTCTGCGCTTTCATCATACGCAATTTTCCATTCAAATGTTAAACTCGTTCTGCATAATCCCCAAAGTGGGAGAGACGTGTCTTTCCAACATCATTATACCCGGAGGAGGAATATTTAAAGGTAGCACTTGTAACCATTCTGCTTGGATTGACTTGTAAAGAAGAATGGCGAGGCCACAAAGGAGCTTTGCTTCTCCTATCGAGCATTTCAAAGTCACGGTAATCTCGCGGGCGACAGTTTGTTTTTCAGAAAACTTCTTTTTTGTTTGCAGAGTCAGTCGGTGCAGTTGGACGTGACGAGGGATTGCCGTCTCCTTATTCCCATTTGCTTTCAATCTCCATCAAATTTACTGCTTTCTAAGTTAGATTTAGCTTCGGAAATGTAAAAAGAAAAATTGTGTCCCCGGGCAATATATCTCGTGCCAAAATGGCAAAATTTTCTTTTAGGATAAGGCCCCTGTGCCAAAATCATTGTTTGGTGCGGATATTAACAGAAGGAAAATAGGGAAGACGACAAGAAATTAGTGATGTAGGGCAACTCGTGTTTTATCAGTTACGTACAAGGGGTGCAAGGAGGATGAGAGTGCATCCTCCTTGCACCCCCTAACTATCACGCGTAATTATATTACATATACTGGTATAATTCTGCTGGCAATTTATAGAGCTATATAGCTTTTAGCGTAAACAAATTACTAATACAATATATATAGGCCTATATATACTGTATATAAGCCTTATGGAAGTGGCTTTCGCGACACCGGATACCCTCACGGTATTAAAAGATTAATTACTATTAATTGGTCGGTTTTGCGTATACTTAAGGGTAATTGATATCTTGTATACTTTATATAATCATTCGTAGTATAAGGGCATCTTATCTATTTCCTAGTATTGTTATAATCGAGTTAATGTTCTTGTATACGCCGTTATTACGCGATTAGAGTTTCGCTTCTATACCTAAATTTACACTTATTTGAATGAGTTTCCTTTCGTGCACGTTTGAAATGTAATGTTCTCTCTTATGAATTTTTAAACAGAGTTCCACGTTAGCTAACAAAGCAATCTTCGCTATGACCCGCTTTATATCAGACAGGTGCCGATAAGATGCAAACATATATGAGAAAACGGTGGTAGAAACGATAGTACAATTCATTTCCTTCCTCTCATTTATTTGCCTTACGTCTTACATAAATTTTAAATGATATTGGCAAGCCATTCCGTTGGAAAGATGCCTATTTACAATAAATAATATAAGAATTTTGCGGTTGATAGGATTACAGCGAGTCAACTTCATTGACGAGAAATTAGAATAGAAAAAAATCATTTATTTTTTTTAATACGAATAAAAATGCTTGAAACGAAGCCAAAACAATTATGATAATATCATAACCCGAACGGGAATAATCAAAGATATAATTAATATCACGGTTACATTTTTTTGTTTCTGTTGGAAAGAATAGAATTTTTATCAAGCTACCACCGTTTGCTCCTCTCGTTCTTCTTTCTGATCTTTCTCTTGTTTCATCATCCATATATTTTTTTTCACCTTCTCTTCCTTAATTTAGACTTTGTTTCTGCTTCTTTTGTTCTCGTTTGTGATTTATTTTCTAACGTCTATCCGGGCGTTATCACCTTATAAAAGGGGATGATGTTTCCTCTAAATGACACGATAACAGGTGATATAAGATGAAAACATCTCTACACTTTCACACAGATACAAAGAAGATAAACAGAAAAAAAAGAGAAGACAATCTTATAAGTTGTTCTCGTTCTTAAATCTTGCTTTTTGTTTCTGGAATTGTTTAGATGCTTAGAGAATTTTCATTAAGTTCTTTTTCTTGTTTTGTAAGTGATGCTCGTTTGGGGGGAAGTTGTTCGTTTAATGTGATGCAGTTAATCCGAGACGATCGACGAACTAACTAGAAAACGAGAGCCAAATTAGACAGTGATAAAAGTGACAATTCCTTCTCTTCTTCTTTTAATTGTTCGTCTATTTCTCTTGAATTATTTCACTAAATGTCTATTTTTCCTTCTCTATTAAGGGGGTTTATACGCCCGGACTAAATTCTAATTTGCATATGCCAGTTTGTGTTTCTTACAGCAGTGTTCGCCAGTAAGATTTAAATAAGCTTTCGACTAATTAGTCTGGCAGCAAATAAAGAAAATTGCTTCAAGAATTAGTACTAGAAAGCACATTCCGTACGAAATGTACAGTACTTTACTATTTGCATCGGCTCCTATTAGTCAATTTTGTTGTTTCAGATGTAATTATTTATACGTAAGAAGTAAGAATTACGACGTGGAGTCTGGTTTCGTTCGTTTAACATTTTTCCTTGCCAAAAATATACCGTGTTTCGTCGGTGCAGATGCACGACTTGGAAATAACAAGCATAGTCCCTCTCGAGACGAGAACATATCGTGCTCCTAACAGCAATTTACTCGTTGAGAGAAAGGGGAAGAAGCTAAGGTGACAGCCAAGCTAATCCACTTTATTGTGTTCGAGTGCCAAATTTTCTCTTCTATCTACGGGGTTGATAATAAGAAGTGTTCCACTCCCGTAAATAATTATCTTCCTTTCATTTCCGGCACGAATCAATGGCCATCACTCCGGCTCCGAACATCACCGAGACGAAGAAGATACTAAGAAAGGGATTGAAGTGATTTATTTCGCGTAACGTCTACGCCTTTCTTGTATCTAGTCGTGTAAGCGGGGAGAGGTTAGAAAGATAAATAGGAGGGCGGAAACAATAAGAAATCGGTCGAGGAGCGTGTCTTCTTAGCTAATTGTCCATTGACCTACCTTCGTTTGGATACGGTCCAGAAGTGGAAGAACTACGAAGCGGCCATCGAATCTATAGAAAACATTCCCTCGTTTTCTACATTTCTCGGCTTTAAATGACGGAGGAGACGAGATTTAATAACCCGAAACCGCAACGGAGCATCCAATTAACAGGTGACAATAGAATTTTCGCTGTTTAATTGCTTAATTAAAAGTAATTGCACCAATAGAAAACGTGGTAGCAGAAATTGCGAGACGAGGAATCCGGGCATCCCCTTATATTAAGATGGGGACGAGAAGCGTTTAAATGAGGACGTGGGTACCGTTTATCGAGCTTCGTTTCTGTAGCAGCGATGGAGATAAAAGAACGAAGCGATAACCGATGCTACGAGAATTACGACAACAAGTCGATGGCAGTTTTGTCTTTTAACACTTCCGGTCGATAATCGACATCCTTTCTCCACTTTCTGATGAGGTTTATTATATTTTCCTTTCATTTTGTCTGTCAGATCGGAGTTAAATGGAAACATTTCCGCTAGATTATCGAAAAGATAAGTTCGGAATCGGCGCCGAGTGATGAGAATGAAAATTTTTCCTTACACGTCGCTCCCCGGGGAAAACTTTTCAATAATTGACAAGTCCGACCCCCGTACAAAATAATTCCGAGATTTCTGCGTTTAAGACTTTTATACTCCATCAATTGAGCCGTCAGTTTTTTTAATCAAAAATAATGCGGTATTTTTATATTTTCCCTTATCGTTCGTCTCGTTCTTAAATTACCGAAAATGTCTTCGTTTTTCTTCATTTTTAACGAATATTTCTACATTTTCTAATAAATTATTGTTATTTATTCTACACGGAAATTAGAAAGATTAATTAAATCTAGAATAAAGTGGAGAAAATTTTCGTATAGATTCTCCGTCTCAAATTGTGATACTAGTGCTTTGCCCCTGTACATCATACTTTTCCTGTTATCAATAGAGTGGTGCCGGTCGTCTATCTAACCCCATTGGGGGGATTTTTGGATTGAAATTACAATAGTTAATCGGGCCGGCTGCCCTTAAGCTTTCCACATCCGGTTATGACTTTCGTCTAACACCATTCTGGAGATTAAAGAAGGACGACTGTGGGAATTTATATGTCTTTTTTTTTCGAGTTGCAGCCAAATTAAAGGAAAATCGCGACGTTTGTGGTGAAAACGGGAATAGGAGAACTTATAGAAGAAGAAAAGGAATTAATTCTGTAAGAATTCCTTTATATTTTAACTTTAAGCAACGTATTTTCCTCGTTACTCAGTATACAAAGCATTCTTCTTCAGTTTTTTCAACATAAAGTGGAAGAAAATATAACATTTTTACCTTTTATTCCCTAGACGAAATGCACGTTCTCTTAGTTTGTATTCTACAGTAAGAACCTTCTTTTTCATTTTCAACAGGGACTACATTTTCAGTCCGAAGAGAAATTATATCCTCACAGAACCATTTTTCTTCCTCTTACATCGATATCATTTCTTTCCATTTAAAGATTTTATCGGGTTATTTCTAGCTTGATTTTATCCAGACGACTATAAATTCACTAAAGGTTAACACCTAAACAATAAATAAAAAAAGAAAAACACGTTTAAATTTAAAGGAGGAGTAAGGTGAAGCTATTCGCTAACGATTCTACCACCCTAACCGCAACATTAATGAATACTAATTGTTAACACCTTCAGCGATTAAATCCCGCACGGACGAGTAGGGATTTGCAGGGATTTTTCGCGCGTTACGCAAGGAGAGGGTGAATTAAACCGAAAGATGTTCCTCCCTATCGATCGCGGTTCAATTTCGTTAACGATGCCAAGGTAATCTATTCTGTATACTGCTTTCTACTCGAAGGCGTCGAATATTCACTTTAGTAGGAAATCGCATTTAGAGTACGGTAGGTGGAAAGACTTAAAACACTCGCCACCCTCTCTAACTCGAGTTTAAGGCTCGCCTCTCCCTTAGGAAAAGTGCAATTTGTGTCGCTACTATGGCATTTCCTGTTATTTTTATGCGGTTTTCCGTCCGTTCGCCTTGTAAAACGGAGCATCCGAGACGAAATTTCGGGTGGGACGACGAGTGAGAACGTGAGAAATGCGAACGAACGACAATTTGCGACAAGGCAGGACAAGCGAGCTAATGATAGCCAGCGCCTGTTAATGGCAGTTAGTGAGATGGATTGAAGGAGGAGGCGGCAGCGCGTGCACTTCATTTGCATAAAACTGCGGAAGGAAGATGCGCGGAGGCGGAAACCCCCTTGGAAACATCTAGCATAAATAGTTAGAAAACGACGACGGTTAAAGCCAGAACCGAACCCGATTCCGTCGGTGCGGATCGATGGTTCGACCGTTCTTTCGAGAAGGTATCTATCGACGACATCCGGTTAGTTGACCCGCACCGGAAGTTCTCGTCGGGAGCCGGGTCAAAACGGCGCGAGTTAGATTGATTGAATGCTAAAATGGGGATGCGCGAGACACGATGATCTTTCTTCGTTGAATAACGGATCATCGGAGAACCTCCGGGATCGCGACCACTCGTCCTTTAATCGAAGGAGGAGGAGGAGGAGGATGAAGATTCTACTCGTTTCTAGCTCAATAAATAAAATTAATAGTTTTATTAAACGATTATCGGCAGAATTTCCTAGCACAAATCCCGTACGGCTTCGTGCAATGCACCGATGACCGCCATATTGGCTTTGATCTTCAAAGGATGATGATGATTTGATAAATTAACGGCAGCGGATTTATCAGAAAATTTGTTTATTTTATTTTATTTCGAATTTATTTTATTCCTCTAACATTGCAACGGGATGGAATTCAGCTCTTTCGAGGGTCTTCTAGTGAATATACCTTATATATTATTCACTGAATCTTCAAAAATGTGCTACAGATCACATTGCAGTAAGGCGACCTTAAAAATAGATATATATATTTCACTAGAAATTGGAATAAATGTCATTTTTTAAGTAATTCTAAGCAATTCTCTGTGGTTACCATCGATATCAATGGTAACAAAACCTTGTACATTCTTTAAACACCAATTATTAATTAAAATTCGGCCATGGACACATAAATAACCTACTCTAACTTTAAATTTACAAGGAAATATTCCTAAACCTTTCACCTTTATTGAAAAAAAAATACATTATACAGAAATATAAAAATAGAATACGCCAACTCCTCGTTGGAGAAATCAATTTAGAGTAATAAAAATATCGATATTTCGTGTATGATAATATATTTTAGTAATGTTTCCATTTAATTCGCTAAATACTTAATGTTAATATTGAATCAATACAGAAAGACTAAGGTAAAGTGGAGGAAAAGTGTTGCCCTGTCATAATTCCAGATACCTTCCATTTTTCTTCTCCATTGTGGAAATTACATCTCTCTCTCTCCTCCCTCCTAGAATTTCTTACACTCGCGACAGAATATTACATTTATTTTACCCATTTTTAGGCAATAATTTCAATATTTTAACATCAAGAATATGTATTCTACGCCCACAAAACTCTATTTTAAAACTACTCTCGAGAGTTCGTGACCTTTTAGGGGAGGGTTTAGAAGGTTTTCTATACACGAATGTCGTACTGACGTGTATTAAAATATACTAAATTAAGTGATTCTGTACGAAGGAGCCTGCTAGAGATCATCAGCGGATCTGCCAAAAACTAGAGATGATGGGAGTGGAGCCAAAATGAACGATTGTAGTGTAACAGAACGTGGAAATTTGTACATACGTCCCATTATCGGATGATCTACGGCTGGGGATATTCTATTGTAAACAGATTTATAATATATTTATTGAACTGAAAGGTATTGAATTATCATAGTTTTTATATAAATATAATTCTAGATCACACTTTCTTCTAAACATGATAAATAACTACAATTTGCGCTAGTTCTATAATCATTTATAGCAGTTATTAATAGTTTAAATTTGAAAAATGTAAACAATACCATTAAAATAAAATAAAAAAATACATGAAAAACAAAAAGTTTACAGATAAAATCGCCTACAGCATACAGAACGACCATTCTTCTAAATAAAAAAATATCAATAATCAGAGTAATGACTAGAATTTAGATAGGATGTGATTGATGATGGAAGAAGAATGATGCGATTCTTTAACTAAAACCATTATCGACTCTTTGTTTATACAGAAATTATTAGTTTAATGCAAGGTGAGTGGATGCACAGAAGCTATTTTTTCACATCATTAATGCCTTTGATTCTACCGT
Organism: Centruroides sculpturatus; assembly: GCF_000671375.1. NCBI lineage: Eukaryota > Metazoa > Arthropoda > Arachnida > Scorpiones > Buthidae > Centruroides > Centruroides sculpturatus. The sequence goes on from NW_019384302.1 coordinate 224,007, forward strand.
TAAGAGAAGACAGAGAAGAGCATCCTTTCCTTCTGTCTCTTCATCATCTTTCGTAGAGAAGATAAAGGAGCCATGCATTAATATATCTGTAACGTGATTAAGTAATGTCAAGTGTAAAGAATTCTGTAAATTACTAACGAAATAACAATGTAAACGGTGTTTAATACACCATTTATCCCATATATCTACACTAATTTTTGAAATCTTCGCACACGTATTGTAACACTGGAAATTCATTTTATCAGCCTAGGATGCATTATTACAATACAGTCGACCCCCTATAACGCTGTTGATTATTCCGTTTTATATGAATTTCATGTTGTACGAGTCACTTAGATTTTACAAATATGTGAGCTGTTCACAGCCCGGCACACGTATTTGTAAAATCTAAGTGACTCGTACAACATGGGATTCATATAAAATGGAATAATCAACAGCGTTATAGCTGTATTTTACACCTTTTCGTTATAAAAAGTATACAGGAACGACGTCGAAAGTGTATAAAATTCTGAGCAAACGAGATAAAGGTAAGCCATAGGTGGGAGATTTACTAGGATACGAAGCGTTAAAATCGCATAATTGTTCGGTACGTCTACCGGTATAACGTTTTAGAAACAAGAATAACATCGTTGTTGACACAAAGGCGCAAAATAAATGTTTATGTTTCATTAGATAAACTGCCCAAAGCAAATTTTGACGAGGAGAGAAGAGTGTTATTCGGCATCCGTTACACTCCACGTGTTTGCCAATTCGATATCTGTTGTGTGTTTCGAAGTAGAGACGACGAGCGTGTTATTAAATTGCCGTTTTTTTTTCCTTTTTTTTTACTAGGATCGAACGATCCTACGCGCTTTTATTTCCTTAATGGACTTAAACTAGCGAGAGAAGATGTTTACTCGAGTTTGTGTAATTGCTCATAAATGCTGTACACTATAAAATTTTCGTATTGCCGGATAATTACGATTTGAAATGAGTTTTTCTCTCGCTTCTTTCCTCCTTTCTGTGCAAGAATCTGTGGAATTGCAGCTCAGACCAGGCACAGAAGGCCGAAAAACATCATCTACAAATCGAATTTTTTGCTCGGTTGCTTAACAGCTCTCGGCAGACGGAATTCAATCTTCGTCCAAGTAGCCTTTTACAAATTACCTAGAAAAATTGTTAAAAAAAAATGTATTTTCTGAATAAAAGATCCCTTTGCCCTCCCCCACAGATTTATTCGTGTAATTTATTTATTTCAAACTTCCTCTCCGAAATTTTATTGCTTATTTTTGCTTAATTTTTCTCTCTTTAGAAAGTGAATTTTGTATTCTCTTTGATTACTCTTCTGTCCGTACGAATGTCCGCCCGTAAGATTTTTTAGAAAGTCGGCCGGCGTATCGAAATTTCAAAGGATGTTTTCGCCTTTCTGGCATTGTTTTGGTACGGAAAACTGCAGAAGATTATAGTTTATTTTCTGTATTATTTATAACTTACAACACAACCCGTTAGTAAAGCAACATCCTTTGTTTATTGTGTAAGATATTTCCCAACTTACTCGAGCCAAAATACGGAACGGCCAAGAGGACGAGAGGAAAATCGTTATCGTATTCTTCACTACTGTCCCGAATTTGGTCGGCGAAGGACGGTTCCTCCGTAGAAAACGAGAAAATTCTAAAGATTTTTAAAGGTTCTGAGAGTCCATAACTTGAGGAAGTGGTCCATTGCCAACTATTTCTTTTTTTATTCTCTCTTCCTCTTCTTCTTTAAGCGCAATTGGGACGTCGAGTATAGTAGGAGGCGTTTTAAAACTTGTCGATTATTCATTTTCTTGCATTTTTCCTGCCTCTCGTTCGATTTTCCGAACTTTTTCTGGAAAAATGACAGAGACGGCTCGAAGGGTAATTTAGAAAATGACGCGACGGAGACCGGAAGAGAGGAGTAAAAATAGCATTAAGTGGGCTCGCGAGGCGAATTTTCGACCCTCTTCCGGTGCGACTTTAACAAAAGCCAATACGGAGACTGCCATTAACAATATAAATAACACGAAAATCCAGGGAAAACGAAGACGTCGGCATTGACGAGACGAGGGATTAGCGTTGTGGTGTTATCGGTGCGAAGAAGGCAGATGAGCGTGTTGTAGCATCGGTTCCGGACATGTGTAAACGGGCGAAACCAAGCGGAAGGATCGTTCTCGCCTCATTTCTTCTTTTCTTCTTCTTCTTCTCGACTTAGGAAGATGCGGGAAATCTTCTCTTCTGTCACAATGCAACGAAGAACGTTGCTTCATCGGATTTCTTTTCTCCTAAATCCGTGCTTCGCGCTGTTGTCGGTGTTCTAAAATACCGAGAGCCGATCGTATTTATATGTCGACTGGTTCTTCGGTGTGTTCCTGTGCAAATTCCCCTCCAGTTTCCTCCAATCGTAGGACAAGAAGACAATGGCGAAGTGTTGTAGAGAAGATGTAACTTCCAGAATATTATCGTTTCCGTAACATCTCGCCATTGTTATCCCGAGAAAAATCGGGGATGATGGAAGTATCTTTCTTTATCTCGAGAGAGACACTCGAACGGACGATAAACACGCATTATTTTCTTGTTTTTGGCCGGGGTACTTCGGTAGTTCGTTAACTTTCGGCCCAGTTTTTTTTCCTGTAAAATTTTTAAGATCTAATTCGCCTGTATACGGGTGGACCAAAATTCGGTTAACCGTTGTAAAGGTTGAATAATTTATTGCTCGCAATTTACGAATCGTATTGGCAATAAGCCACGGTTAACTGACTTTTGCGTATCACATTTAGATCTAAAAAATTTACAAATAATAATAATAACGAAAGATTCGGTTATTTTCTGTATAAAGGATTTTTCTTAAAGAGGAAATACTTTTCTTTCTTAGAATTGTGGAGTGAAGCAACAACAAAACTCTCGAAAATCGCTCTATAACCGAACACTAAAACTATAAAAAGTTTTGGATGCGCGCTTCTAACAACAGTATATCGATTAAATCTCGGGATAGCTGGAAAATTCTTTCCATACACCTTTAATTTCCAGAGAAATGCAGGGGGAAAAGACTAAGATATCAACTACTTCAATCGAATAAGTGGAATTTTCCGGACAACCCTTACATTTCTGGAAATTTTAATAATAATATCATAGCATTTTTACATTCTAGAATTAAAGCTGTATGAAAAAATCGATTTTTCTAGAATTTCGGAATGACTAAATACATAACGACGAGATTAATTAAATGCAAATAATGAAAACCGATACTAATGTTTGTAACTTACTCGGTTTACGTAAACGTTCGACCGCTAATTTTCTAGAATTTTTTTAAGTTCTAGAAACAAAAGAAAACTTCCAGAAAAACGGAGAAGCTAAGGGTAAAACTTTCTAACTTAATTTTACAAAAGATATTGCTAAAGTAACCGATGGCATTTCGACCATTCTAGAAAAAAAAATTACATTTATTTTTTTTCTAGAAGTATCCCAGGTGGTCTCGCGACTTAAAAATATTTATTACGACCCGCAAAATGCCAATTTTCTTTTAGTAAAGCGAGAGACTGGAGAAAGAGAGAGAGAGAGGTTTGGCTCGGCGGTCCAATCGATGGAACAACTTATTCGCCATGATTTGTGGATGCCTTATTCACCATTTAATGTAAACCCGGTAAAGTTTTTATAGATTATTAAGTGTCCTCCGGGGCACGGGGCAGCCACACCGCTGGTAGATTTACGAGAGAAGGAGAAGTGGACGGATTGACAGTTATGAGGCTAACCTCTTCTGTCGCAAACGTTGTCGGAACACTATGAATTATTATTCACCAATTCCATCATTCTCTCATTTCCGTCTCTGCTAAATATATTCACGTCTCTGCCGCAAATAGGAGAATTTGAAAGATAAAAAAGAATATATATCCCATTAATTTCATTTAAAATTGGATTTAAACCTTTGTTTTCTTTAACAACTTATCAATCTAACGCTCCCTAATTTCTGCATCTGACATATAAAATTGCTGCAGAAGCCGAGTGTAAGAGGACTTTAATGGGTTTTAAGGTGAAAGAGGAGAAGTTAAATATCGTTTAACAGCTGAATTTTTTAAAGTGTTTTTTTCATAAAAGGATCTACTAAATTTTTTTCTATAGATTTTTTCACATTTCTACGCCCGAGAAAGTTCGATTAATCTGGTAGGATTTAGTGGGGGGGAATCAGAGTTTTCTGCGTAGAGGAGCGCGGGAGATGGTGGATAACAACACTGGACGTGTCATTATTTCGGTGACTAATCGATCATCATCGTCGTCTCCGGCTCTTTTCCTCTTTTGCCGCTCGCTTTCGGTTCTTTTTTGTGGAAAATCCTGCAACGATTACAATTTTTTAATATTAAGACAAAGAGGATCACTTGTGGAACGCGCGCCACCCCCCTAATCATCCGCGGGAAAGACCTGGCAAACTTAACAATAGAACTTTTAGTATTTGCGAATAACGATAGTCTAGAGAAAAATGGGATAGTTATCCGGAGCGATTTTTCCTGGAGGGAGCATTTTGGTAGAACATAAGGCAGGAAAATTGGTTCGATTACGACCTCTTACTGCGGCCGAAGAGATCAATAGGAGCTCCGTGATTAGGGAGACGAGACACTAAAAGAGGGCGTTTGATGGCGGTGGGAGACTCACGACCCCAGGACGGAAAAACACCTTCCTAATTGTCTGTTGCCTGTCTTCTGTTACCGGCCAACTGCATTAGCCGGGATGGCCCATTTAGTATCACTGGTGTAAAGTGTCAACAGACGGCCCGAGGCGGCTGGTGTGATAGGTTTAGTTTGAAAAAGGCACGTTCTGGCGGTTGACGCATTCGACTGCCAACGATGTCTCTAGTGTCGCCCGTCTGTAGCGCGCGCTACATCAATTACTCCGTTCTCGAAGCTGTGATGTAATAGTTACCGAGCTACGTATGTAGAGAGCAATTTGTGCCGTGTTGCGTGACAGTTTAACAACCGTCTGTTGGTTTCCCAAATGCGTGATTTGTTCCAGTGAAATTTCTGTAAATGGATGGAGGATATAACATTTTATTTGACACCTTTTCGGGATTATTTAATGGTAAAAATATTTGTTTTGCTATTTGTCGGCCGTAATTCGATTCTTTCCGTGATGTCCAGTGGTTTTTAAAAGAATTCTTTCTAGGAGAATCCCATTCTGAGCAGGGATTCTTAATCTTTTTATATTCGGGGAGGAATATAAGAACAAACAATCTTTAAATCACACGTTCGATGAATTTTTGTAATACTTGTTTAAATCGGCAGTTCTTAATCTGTGGCTTTCCCTCTACAGGAGCGTAGAAAACACCTGGAGAGAGAGAGAGCCACAGATTAAGAACTACTGCTTTTGAAAAATCGGTTCGATAGTTCTTTGTGTGGTGCAAAAACAATTCTGTGGCAGATAGAAATCTCCTTTCCGCGGATGCAAATGAACTTATTTCATTTGCACCCAAAAAGTGCAAAGATGTATCCTTTCCACATTAAAATTTCATCCAGTAATTGCAAAAACATTTTGAGAAGCACCTAATCTTCCTTCTGTATCTCCTTGTGAGGCTCTCGACATGAAATCGCATCCGAGGAGGGGTACTCCACTAATTTATAAAAATTATTCCAAAAAAATTAATTGACATAATCGAAAGATGTTTATAACATTTAAGTATTCGAGAAAAACTCAAAATTCAATGCTTTTTCCCGAAATACTCCGATGAATCTTTCTTGAAGCATTTTCTATTTTCCAGAAATATCATCATTACAATTGAAGAAACACTCTAATTGTTCGAAAGAAGCTATTTTCGTGAAATATTATCAATAAAATATCACATAAAGCTCGTAAATATCTTCCACACCCATTCGTAGATGCCATCTTACAAGGTTATCACTCGAAGGAATCTTCCTCCGTACGGCTTCCAAGATAAATAACCATCTTCAAGAAATGGTATCGATAAATCGCGACTATAGAACCTATATCAAATTCTACTTTATTGATTAGACTCTGGGCAAGAAATCTTATGAATAAAATATGTTTACAACGCAAAATATATCATCTTAAACTGGACACCGCGGAGGAGGCTTTTAAGAAAATACATCATCCCAGAACAATATCATCATCGTCGTCGTCATCTCGGAAAGCGTATCGACACCTCGGAGAAACCCGACGGACGAAGTGAGCCATATAAAATATGTCGAAAGGAGGACCCCCGTCGAAGAAAAACGTAAGGAATCTCGACGTTGTCATGGCATCAATCTTGCATTTTAAACTTTTACTAATTGTTAACCGAACCAACGGACGTTCATCACGTAGAAACGTGGAATGTGCTGCAAAAGCCCAACGTCGTTTTCGACAGGAGGGGTATTTTTTCCTGCTTTTTTCTTCCTGGCAGGCGTGCAACCCGCCGAGAACCATACGAATCTGGCTGTACTGTGACGTGTAGTCATCCATCTTACTCCGGATAGATGCTTCTCCCACATCGGTGATAAGTTCGGTCGGCTCTCTTCCATTATGGGACGACACGAGACGGAAGTACTCCCCGGGGTTAATCGGATCTCCAAAAATGTCCGGGGGCAGAGTCTGTGGAACGGAGCAGAAAATTAAATGCGTCAAACCGGAATTTTTTCTACACCTTCTCCACCTTCGTCCTCCGCCATGTTGGTCGACCGGGCGTGACCATCCTCTGCCATTAAACCCCGGCCTAGAGAGATTCTCCTGTTATTTTATCGACTATAAAAGGGAATTTTATGTTTAAAAGTCCATAAAACTGTCAAGAAGAAGTAATTTTCGCGGTACTAACCACGAAAATAAGGCACACGCTAATGTTTCTTTTCTACTTTAATGCATTTACCGGTTAAAGTAGGCGCATAAATCAATAGATTTCGATAATTGTACTTAGGGAAAAAAAGAATATTAAGCGTAACAGCTTAATTAAATTTAAGAAAGAGAAAAAAACTGGGCGAATTTTTAATGATTATAAATGAATAATTTGACTATTTATAAAGTAAAATGATCGAGAAAGTGCCATTCATTTCTTTCTGATGAACAGGACATGACTCGGACTCGCTTCGCCTACACATTTTAAATTTTCTTTTATTAACCTTAGTTAAACATTGGAAAGTAATATATTTTTTAATTAAAAATCTCAAATTTGAATTTAGAAAATTCATTCGAAATTTACATATTTCCCTTCTTCTAATTGATATTCTTTAGTAAACATTAACATTAAATGTCTGCGTGACAAAAATATTCTTAACTTAAAAAAAAATTCTTTTAATTAATTTTATAATTATTTTTATTTTTTATGCCTTTTAATTAGTTTATTTCTTTCATATTTCTTACTTTTTTCGACTCCTTCTTTCCGTTTATTTACCCAATTTCAATTTTTCTGCTGTACTATACAGTCGACCCCCTATAACACTGTTGATTTTTCCGTTTTATATGAATTCCATGTTGTACGAGTCACTTAGATCTTACAAATACGTGAGCCGTTCACAGCCTAGCACACGTATTTGTAAAATCTAAGTGACTCGTACAACACGGAATTCATATAAAACGGAAAAATCAACAGTGTTATAGGGGGGTCGACTGTATATTTTCTCCTTAAACTCTTCTCTTTTTCCTACTCATTTACAACGTTTTCTCCTATCTCCTACCCTTTTTCGCTCTAACTCTACCAAACGTCCTCCCTTTCATACTTTTATAATCCTTTTATCCTAAACTTAACTACGATTTTTCTACCGTATTTTCCCTAATAACAGATAAAATTACAGCATTCAATTTTCGTCTTTCCCTATCCTATTGGGTCTTTTAAAATTAATTCTTTATTTCGCGGCTATTAAATGTTTAATTTAGCGATTTTCTGGTCTTTATCTCTCGTTTTTCCCCTACGGTCCACACCTAAATTACTTTTAATCCTCCTTTCATCACCGTTTTCCTTTAAATTACACCTTCCCTACTAACTTCTTCTCGCCATTAACTGCCTTTTTTTTTCTTGTCATTTCGTCTTATTTCTAAGTTATCGATGGGTGTGAACATCGTCATCGAAGTTAATAAAGTATTTAACGTGTATTTCACTTAATCCAATTACATTTGTCCAAAGTTTCTTTCTTCGATGCATCCTACTTGTTACAGTCGATAAAGAATTGATAGAGAAAGTTTGTTTTAATGAAAGGGATTTTTATGTGCTGGAAATTTAATTAAGCCGAGGGCCAACGCCGACAGATAAACACCTAAATTTAATTAAAGCAACTCTATTAAGTATAAGGCTTCATAACATCCCGGTTAGAAAAATTACTACTTTCTTAATCGGTACGTAAGCAGTTTACATAAAGAAAACGAGAAATTCACTTTCATTTACTTGTATAAATTGATATTTTAAGAAAAATACAGAAATAAAGACCTGTAAACATTATATAAATTTGTTATTACCATGTGTTTTTTTAAAGAAAAGACCGCTTTGTACTAAAATAGATTGTCATTTGGGAAGCCGAGAAGCAAAGGATGTGTTTATATCAGAAACTCGGGATCTCGGTAAATCCTTTACACCGAACTAAGCCATGTAAATATGTTTGCTGGGTGTGTTTGCCTGGTCACGCTGCAGAGTAGTGTGTTGACTGTAATTTGTCTGCGGTACTTAGCTGTAATTGTCAATAAAGCTCAAGAGAACATCCATCAACCCCGGAGAGAGCCTCTTTTTTTTCTTCTCTTTCGAGATAACGAGTTAATCACCCCGGATCATTCCAACAATGATCCCGCATGATATATCGATTCTATCCTGTTTTTATTTACAGAATTTTTGACCAAACGAGAAGTAAAGCTCCGATTACACCTACAGATATGGCATTTCATCTTATGTTATAAGCCGCAAATGCCTCCCAACCCATTTTCTGCACCCCTTCAATCGGATTATAACTTTGCAGACGTGGCAATATATAAATCCAACAATTATAGACGTCTGTACATTGGAATAATATAGCGTTTAATATAGAATTAATCTGAGTTTACCGGTTTCCCAGAGCTTAGAACACAGGAAAGTTAATTACGTAGGAAAGTTTTGTTTTAAAAAAGGACCCTAAGACCCTCGTATTCTCTTCCTACTTTGATATTCTACCATTTTCTATAAGGGGACGTATTCTACGTCTTTATATAAGACAACGCCAGACGAACATTTTGACAGGGAGAAACACCTAATACTCGTCTAAACAAACAAAGTAAAGAGTGATTTAGTCGACGGTTATAGCTTATAACACGCTGCCAAACTAACATTTATCACACCGCAAACAAGAGGAAGACACGCAACTTTATTGAATTATTCCATAGTAACTTCTGGTGTAACTCTCGTACGATGTACTACCTTTGCCAGTTTACGAGATTTACGACATTTTCACACACTCATCCTTTGACACATTTCAACAAAATTCAGCGTGTTAGAACGGAAGTTGCAGTAATTAATTATCGTAAAGAGATATTGCGAAATTTGCATCTGTCTGCACTAGATTGTATACATCTTGTTTATTTACATTCACACAGGAGTATAAATTTACCAAACTACAGATACAAATTTACAATTTCCTCCTATACCCGGATGCTTTACGTAATTATAACACTTCGCACTGTCTTAAGTAACTTACTGGCAGGAAAACACTACTTCTAGGAAACTTCTTTATTAGAAATCACGTTTATCTGTCCTTTGCCCCGAGCGACACATCACGAGCCAACGTTTACACTGCGACGTCGACTGCTAGTGTTTTATTTTTTAAATCTTCGCCTCAGTTTTATTGCGGATTGCTACTCAGAATATAAGAATTCTATACGTAAGTATAAGCTTTGTTTATGTTATTTACGAAAGACGTTACGCGAGAAAGGAGTCGGCGACCCCCCGATTGAATATTTTGGGGTTGGCCAAGTCCCCTTCGAACGGATCGATTGTCGAGTTCGAGTGTTTTCAATACACCAAAGAATAGTTTTTTTGTATTTTATTGGAAGCCATAAGCGGCCGATATAATCGATGGTAAGTAGTGAAATATGGGTTTTTGGAGGTTATAGAAACGGTGGAAAGATAGGAAAAGGGACATTTCAGGAAACTGTCAATATTTATTGCATAAATGTATATTTTATGAAGAGAATTCTTTCGACTTCTTACAATTTGAAATTCACCCGTTCTACTCTTGTCCATTATCAAAGAAGAAACTCCTCAACTTCCCTTTATCCACGCGGAGTTTAAATTTAAAAGAAAAAAAAACAAACGTTTAGGTAATTAGAAATATTTCTTACGCGTATAATAACTAACAATAGAAAAAAAAGAAACATCGCCTTTTATTAAAGGTGGAAATTTCCGGATTTTAAGCACCTAAAAATAACAAATAAACGGAATTGCCTTCTTCAAAATCCGATTATTTACGTCATTTCCGTGTTTTTCAAACTTTTTCTCGGTCTAGTTTGTTGTTTCTATTCTTCCATTAAAGTCCATTCTTCTAGGTTATTGTCGAGACGGAAGGAGAAAAGAAATCGGCTCTAATTCTCTTCGCTCGTTGCTCCGAAAGAACAATATTTGGGCAAATTCCTTCCTCCAGATTATATAAAAAATACCCTTCCGTACATTATGCACCGGTATTTATTTAGGAGAAGACATTCCCTAACTTGTTATAGCTCTAAACGTAACACAATGCCCGACACGTAATGATAATGGGTCTATTTACCGTCTCTCGACGGTAGCATTCACATTTCTCTCTCTCTCTCTTTTTTTTATTTTTACTTATGAAAAATAAAAATGTTTGTAAATATTTACGCATAAATCTTTATAAATTTAAATTAAATAAATTATAACGTAGGGGTGGACTATAATTTTTTTTTTTGGAAAATTCTCGAAAGTGGTGCCATCTGGTAATAAAAAAATTTCAAATTGCAGAATTAGTGATATAAAAATTTTACTATTCAATGAGTTGCTTAACTTTTTCGGCGACGTTGGTGGCGCCATCTGTTGCGATATTTTATTTAAAAAATTTTTAAAAATATTTCTAACTATTTTAAAATGGCAAAAAGCTTCATTTACAGGGTTTTTATAAAAAAATTATAAATGCGAATAATCGGTAAAATCGTCATTATACTCGAACCCACTCCAGGTATGATGCACGAACAACCCTCTCCACCTCCTCGACTTTTAATCACCAATATTTAATAGTATTAATTTGCCTAATGACCAAACCTCCCTGCCAAATTTCATGAATTTTAGACATTTTGAATGGAAAATTAGTGACATTTTTGATTTGAAGCGTTCTTCACCAGCCATTAAAATATAGTAACGTCATTTCCTGTTTAGCGAAAACCACGAAAATATTGATTTTCCAAATTAAGGAAGAACAGACGGGCAGACGGATTTTTGAAATTGGCTTAACTGTTTTTTTTTTCCTCACTTTTCGACCAACAGATGGCATTAAAATCTCTGACTTTTTCATACTCTCCCCGCTTTATTACTATTTTTTAAATTTAAGTTAATTAAAAATCTGACCGATAGAGAGCGGCACGATCTGTCTAAGAACGTTTCGTTATTAATTAAGAGCTATTTTATTAATATTAAATATTCCCAATTATCGTGTTAATAAAGAAGCGCGTACGTTACTTATATTATATACTTTGGCCCGATTGGAAAAGGAATCACGAAACAAAAAAAAACGATAAAAACATACGGACCTCCTACACTAATTTAGAATTTTCCCGTATGGTGTCGCTTTAAATAACCACATTTCTAAGGCAATTTCGAAACTTCTCGGCTCTTATCGGATAAAAAGGAAAAATAAATTATCTTGAATAAATACTAACAATTCAATTAATTTTTTAACGTTATAATATTTATTTATATTCATTATTAATAAATATTAATATTAGATTAAATTTGAAGATGTTTTTATTCTAAGTCATCAGATGGAGGCACTAGTCATATTTACACCGATTCGAACGAAGATGTAGTGTTGCGCGTGAATTTTAGTGTATTTTAAATATAAATTTATTGTGGTACAATATTGTATTTGAATGTAATTGTAGCATTCGGGGTTTGAATTTGAATGCGATTATATTCACACTACACTTCAATGTATTCTCCGAATGTAGTGTAAGATATTTTTGTAATTCACAGGCTAATTAGCGCGGTATTAAATGTGATTTTAATGCAGGTAAATGAATATAATACCTACGTTATTCGATTATTTTTACGAAATGACGAATTGTATAGAATGTTACAGTACGTTGCGTGACGTAAGAAACAATACTTACTGGTAGAAAGGGTAATGTACGTCTTACTTATTACAGCGTGCCGATTTTTTCTTCCAAATCTCATTTTCCACGTTTGAAAAAAGTGTCATCCGTCCGTCACGGGTGGATGGTTGCGCGACACGTAATTAGCGCGAGTAGACTAGGAACGTGATTTTGTCGATAATTTAATAGCCATTTAACACTCGAGAGAATACACCGGCTAAAATGGCCCTGCCGAGTCGCATTAGCAGACCGTAAAATAAAAAAAAAAGAAGGAAAATCCGACTCGTTAGTGACGTGCGGGAAATGCTCTTCGGGGAATTGGAAACTTACGTTTAATATGCAGAAAATTGTCTATTAAGATAACTACAGGCAATAGTTATTAAAAGTAAAATAATTATTTCGTAATGAATTTTAAAAAATTCCGGTGTAAGTGATTTAAAGCAAAAAATAGAAGATTTCTAATCCTCTTACGACACGATCCGAATTATTTTTATTTTCCCGGATGTTGTATATATATAACAGAAAAAAAGTATGGCCATTTTATGCAGATTTACTATAAAACATATGCCTAAACATTACACGAGTGTTTTGTTTTCCCGCTTATTACACTACTGTATTTGTATGTATAAAATTCAAAGCTTCAACCCTCCTTTTCCTTACACGTAAGACCATATTCGTCGACGTATTAGCAAAAATTTTGGGTACGAAAGGGTCGAGAACTATCGAACAATTACCACACGCAATAATAAAAATCCCGTGCTCGAAATCGCTTCCAATTATCATTTTATATTAATTGAAATGGATTTTTTCATTAATCAAAGCGATTAATAAATAACAATTTAACAACGAACTAAAAGAAACGACAGACTAAAAGCTATTTATAGCGAAAAGCAGTCGATTCGGTACAGATTTATACTCGTTAGTAATTATATTTCTAATTAGGTTTTCATTAAGAAGTTAATTGCCACGTATTTAATTAAGTACTTTCGAGAAAAACAAAGAATAAACAATTTTATTAAATAATTCAAACAATACGACATTTATTCACAAAACGAACGTGGAAATACAAGTCGACCCCCTATAACACTTTTGATTATTCCGTTTTATATGAATTCCATGTTGTAGGAGTCACTTAGATTTTACAAATACGTGAGCCGTTCACAGCCCGGCACACGTATTTGTAAAATATAAGTGATTCGTACAACGTGGAATTCATATAAAACGGAAAAATCAAAAGTGTTATAGGGGGTCGACTGTATCTCATTTTAAACCGTTTTATCACCTCGGCCAGTTTCCAAGATGGCGGTTTTGCTCATTTCTTGTCGTAATTCTAAAGTCGTACGGGGGGGGGGAATTTTTATACGAGAAAACAAAGAAATTTCCCCACGGTGCGATATTAAATTTATTTGTAAAGTATACGGGACGTGGCAATTCGATTTGATATTCCTATAACTTAAACATCCGTGTCCGGGAAGAATAATTTGGCCGTAAATATTAAAATGACTCGATCGATCTTCATTCCGGCTTTATGGCCCGACTTGTTAGCAAAACTTTTTCCAAACTCATCAAAAACTTTCAACTTCTTTTTTTCTCTTGTAAGGAATTTTATACGGCGTACAATATTAAGCCAACCAGCAAATTAGAAGCGGGCGATTAACTTTCGACTGCTTAATTGCCATATTAATTATTTTCTAAATTAGTTTATATAATACAACGGACGAATACTTACGGAATTCAAAATGGCGTCCAAATATAAATACAAAATTCTTCTCGGATGTCGCGATTTCTGTATTAATTAAACACTTCTAATCGCTTAACCATTGTTAAATATTAGGTTATTTCGTACTAAACGATAAAGGTAATTTTCGATAGAGCTTTACTGGCCACTAAGTTCGAGTAGTAAATTTTCGGCACGTCGGAATGTTCCCCGGTGATGAGGCATTACCGGATTATTTCTATAGAAACCGCCGCTGCCGCCGAAAGTCAAACGAAGCCTTAAGGCAAAATACAAGATTAAAAAGAGGAAAAAACAAATTCTAAGCCGAAATTTAAACTTTTTCTTCGTTCGATTGGAAGCTTTTACCGGTCGTAACTAATTAAAAGTATTTTAAACCCCACAAACGGAGGGAGGATATAAAAAGTCATCTTCTTGTTTCCGTAGGTTCTATTTTCTTAGTAATTCTCGTGTATATCTTAGTGATAAATCTAATAATATATATATGGGAGTCATAAAAATGTCGAATTTATGTGTAAACGTTTCCAACCTCTATTCGTTACTTCATATATTTAGGCGATATCACGTATTGAAAGAGCCATCGTATACAATTCGTGACGTGATAATCGAGCTACCGGTTAGGAAAATAACGGTTTAAATATAAATATCCTCGTATCTTATTCGACCGAAACGTTTTCTCTAAAAGTATTGTCTGTCTTAAACGTTTTATTCTCATTTTCTTCTTCGAATAATTTGGGAATCGTTAAGAAAAAAAATACGTTATACCCGTGTGACGTCACTCTACATTCCGGTGTGACGTAATGTTAACGAATCAAATCGTTCGGCCTTACGTTAATAAACTAAAATCGTCTACGCTCGCTAGATGGCGGTACGTTACTTTTATTGTTATTTTCGGCGAGATTAATGATTAAATTAAACAACAGATGGCGACACGCGATTTTTGAAAACGTTTTTCTAGGTTTTAAGTGATGTAAAGTAAATTATATAAAGTGGTTTATAGACGTATCTGCGCTTTCAATACGTGTCTATAGACACCCAGACACGTTTTAAATAGGTAAAAACAAAGGTAAAAAAAGGGCATATATCTCTAGTTATGGGGAAAAAATTAAGATTCGGATGGACGAAAAGTGTATAGACTAAATGGGAAATAACCCACGACTTACGAATACAGTTGTATTATTTTTATAAATTATCTGTATTGTTTATTTAAAAGATTTAAAGTAATGATAGAGAGAGGAGGGAGAGGAAGAGCGAGAGATCCCACGCGCCTCTCTCCAAATGACATAAAAATCTATGAATTAAATCAATAAAACAAACAAAACCAGACCTTTCGCCACCGATCGAAAAAAAAAATTTAATTTACGTCACTCGTTTTTTATGCGTAAAAGATGAAATTTTTGGGCCCGGGAATCGGGCCCCGATAGCTCCTAGTGATCATTTTTATTACCAAAACTACAAACGGTGTTTAAATTACAAACAAACCGTGTGTTAGAAAGTGAATAGGGAATGCATTATGTAATAAATTCGCTTCCAGTACGCGTATGTAAATTTACAATTTTATTACGCTTTATGTAAAAAAGCGTCAAAATAAATTTGTAAATTTAATATATCGAAATTTTATTCCTTTCTTTAAAATCATACAAAATGAATATTTCTTATTATTAAAAATTGATGTTACGTAAACAAAATATATAAATAAAATCGATCTTTTTAAAAATTACTTGTATTTTATGCAAAGTAACGTGAAATTATTATTCTAAAATATCTTGGATGAATGAAAAAATGTCAAATGAACTTTCGCTCTAAATATCGAAGGAGATGATACAAATTTTGTAAAGTGTTTCCTAAGTATTAGCCATAACACTAAGATCTTGCCTTAATTCAGACCCTTCGGAAACTATCTCACAAAATGTCGTTCTCCAGTCTTGTATATTAACGTAGTTAAGCGCATTTAAACTCTCATACACCGTCATTTTTTCTTAAAAAAATAAGTATAATCCCCATTTATATCTGTTTTTGGGTTCCGTGGCCTGGCTCCATGGACACACAAATATTACAACTCTAATTCCTTCCTCCCCCTCTCGCACTCCCTTTAAATGCCTCCCTCTTAGACCCTATATGATATAATTAAAACTTACAATCTTGTAATTTCACTTCTGCAGGCTTTTTCCCATAATTCCAACATATAATTAAACATTCTAGAATTGTTTCTAGAATGTTTCTGCTGGGGTGTCCTTTCAGCCGTGTTCTAATTTGTAACTTGTGTATTCTCAGGTCCAGGTATATCACAGTCGTTCAGTTATTCTTTGCAGTAGGACGTTGTTGTAGGTAAGTGCTCGTTTTTTCCTTCTCAGAGCCATTCTGCCTGGTTACTAGATAGATCTATTTTAACACCGCGTATGTAACCTATACTTTTTGCTATTTTCGAAGACAATTTTCTACAATTCTACTTCCGACACGGTCGTTCGTCCACCCCCATTTCAAGATATTTGATATTGTTTACTCGTTTTCAATTTTCTGTACCAATCTTTAAGTTACGTACTAAACCACGTTGTTGGATAATTTGGGGTGAAGTGGATAGTTACAATTTATGAAAATTTATCCAAAGAAGCTGTACGTACACGAAGAAATAACGGTCGTCCGTTATCGTTTTATACCGCAAATGCATTAGAATAATTCTTTTTTATTCGCCGTATCGTAACGTTCGAGATACATCGGTTAACCGACAGACAGACGGACCGGTGAGAATTTGTAGTATTTGAAAATCGTAGCCCAAATATCTTCGGTAGGCCTACTACCGAACACGTGCGAAACGTCCATTCATTTTGCGCCATCTCTACGTCACTTCCTCTTTCTCTCGACTCTTAAAGGTCCAAAAGTCAGTTAACTATTGTGAAATATAAACAATTTCTAATCGTTTTATTTAAACTGAAATTTAAAAAAAAAAAACACACGTTAAGTTTATTATAATAATTATAAATTAAATACTGGGTGAAGTTTACACATCTTTCTAATCAAGTAATGAACGAGCCAACTACAAAATAAACAGACACTAAAGCTAATTACAACACACAAACGTTTAACTATAATGAAGCTTTAATTATATTCAAATATAATTTAAATTATAATTATAAATTTACTAATTCAATTGAAAATTTTTACCTTATTCTTAAACTATTCTTTCGATTATCCGTAAAGAAGCTTTATAAGCTAATTACAGTAACCGACAATAGGAAAACAACGTATTACAGTAGAGCGTCGTTTATCCGAAGGTCGGTTATCCGAAACGTCGGTTATCCGAAGGAATTCCAGTCAGCAAATTTAAATTTTCGCCAGTGCTGTGGCACTGCAATCTTTGGCTATGTCTTCGGCTACTCAAGTATTTTACGTTTTTGATACTAAATTAACATCTGAAGTATAATTTTTTATTGTTTTTATATTTTTCAATATATTTATTTTGTTTGTACAAAATAAAAAAATAATTTTTAACGATACAATAGTTTTCGTTAAACTTAACATCGACGAAAATTCAACGCGAAGCGACACGCAACGGAGAAAAATTTCAACACGGGATAAATTAATATATTTTTTCGTACATAATTGGTTATCCGAAAAATAAGTTATCCGAACAACCCCAGTCCCCAATTGATTCGGATAAACGACGCTCTACTGTAATTGTTTTGCATTCTTCTATAGTAGGATCCCGCGCTTTATTTTTATTTTCACACTAATTAGTCGGTTCCAACAGGTTCGTATCGCATCCAAATGTATACCCGATAACATCGGAGCAACTATTTAAATGGAAAATCGATCGAGTGAGAGGGAGAACTATAAAAAAAAAAGAAGAAAAACTGTAGCAACGGTTCCCTTGGTAACTCGTAGTGTACGCAAAGCCTGGATTACCGGTCGCTAGGTGACGGTGGCACCTGGCAACTACGTCCGATACAAACGCAGTAGCTGTGCCACGACGGCATTTAGTGTGTTTCTATCTTTTCTTCCTTCGGGTAAGTGGTGTTTTTTTTTTCTATTAAACACGCGCTGCAACTTATCCGGCGCCGGCACACCCGCTTTTCAAAGTGTAACCTTAACGACCAATCGATGTCCGATTCAAATCTCCCGGGGTGACGAATCGATTACGTTTCTTTACCCGGGGTTGGCCGGCGATAAACAGAAATTGGGCGCGATAGTATCCAATGATATACCACTTAAATAGGAACCGATCCCGTTAATAATAAGAGCGAGAAAAGAGTGTAATATAAGCGTTAAACGGGTGCCACGTAAATTATATCTTTAATCGAACACAGTGTATTGTTTTTACGGGTTATTTTCCCTGTTAATAATGCAACCTGTTAAATGGGAAACACAGCTGGCCACTTGTTGAAACTAGGTTATGATATAAATGTATAGTTTTATCTGGATAAAAATACTCGATTTATAACGGTAAACATGGTCAAATTTATACTTAAAACTAACTTTAGCTTAATTATTATTACGAAAGTAAGTTTTACGGGGTTTTCGTGTGTTTCTAGGGGATTTTTAAACAGAGAAAGGTATTTTTCAGTAGATTCTGGAAATAGTTAAAGAAATTTCCCTATGGAAATAATTTTTTCGATAAATGTTTTCGTTGAAGAGGGCGTACACTTTCTCGAAAACAACCGACGTCATCACTAGCGTAATACAATTCGTAGTAACAAACTGTTGCTTAGCAACCGTGGCTTTTACCTCTGATATTTCTCTAACGAACGTTTAATTTCGTAAATTTTGTTATAAAAGTTTACCACGCAAAAAAAAATAATAAAAATTTGGGAATGAAAAGAATGTAAAAAAAAAAGATACGAAAACTTATATTTTTATTATTTCAACCTTTACGCAGTAAATCAGTGTTTTATAGAAAAGGGATATCATATTCGTCGGCAAGGATAAAATCGAATGTTTGTTTCGTTGCTTGGAAACCGTTTGTTACCGGTTGCCAAGGCGACGTGGCAACATAACGCGTTGCCTGGCAGCCGAAGTAGAAACAAGATGGCGACTATCAACGATATTTTACTATAAATATAGTAATAATAAGAGGGAGAAGAGGAAATATCTTTGCTTTTAGCGTAAAAGCCTGTCCGAGACGGGATCAAAACGGATTTCTTCAAAAAAATTTACTGCAGAGGTAAATTTTTTTTTTTTTTTTTTGGAAATTTTAAAGCAGGGGGCGCCAAAACATCTCCGATGTCGGGAGTTTATATTAGTATTTGTGGCCGTGTCGGCTGTTAAACGAGCGGAGTAAATACGCAAAAATTCGAAAAAGAAGGAAATTATTTAAGGTTTGCGCTTATATTCGATATTCGCTTAAATTAAATTAATTAAAACTCAATTTATTTTGAGCAGAGAATTAGATCTCGGATACGAATCTCTGGAATTTAACGCGTTAATTTTAATTAATATACTTACTATTTTTGATTATTTTATAAATTAAATGAAGAAAATTTCAGAAATTTATTATCTACTTATTCTCTAAATATGAGTTTGGTCGTTCGATTACGTCAATTTGACGTCATTTATACATTCTCCCTGTTATAAAAATGGGAAGTGACGTCAAATTGATGTCGGATTCGTATTTCGCCCCCTATCGCGAAAAAAATTGGATTTAACTATTTTATAGAAAATAGCCAAAAATCCGCAATATATTTTTTAAAATTTTAAATTAAAATCAATGAAATTTATTATATCATCGCACTTTATTTCAATTGTTTAAAATTAAATTACGTTATAAGAAACTTATAACTTCTTTCGTATTTTTAATTCAAGTTAAAGAGCGTGTCGAGTGCAAGAAAACATAAATAAGATGGCGTGTTAAAACTATAAAAAAACAAATGCGTTAAGAGAAAATATGGTTAAAATGTAGGAAGAAAGTATTGTATTTTTAGCTAAATTTTTCTATTTTAAAAATCAATTTTCGCTTTGTCTCTTTCATCCCCCGAAAAATCGATTTATTATTTATTTCCGGCATTCACTTTCTTTATAGATTTAAAATTGATAATTTTTATAATTAAAAATTTCTAATAAAAATAGTAATTTAAATCTAATTAGAGATAAATTTTTAATATATTTATCTACCAATCAGATACTTTTATTTGAAAATTTAAATAGAAATCGCTGATTGGTTAATATCATTCGACGGTTAACGTTTTATCGGGATCCGTATTTGACGTATAATTTTAATTTTACGTAAAAGATTTTTCACTTCTGTAGCATAGAAAATATTTTAAAGCGAGTTTTCCTAACTTTTCACTTTAGAACAATGATGAAGCGAAGTTAAATGAAGAGTCAATTGGCGAGTCAACCGAGTGGAGAATAATCTCTGCTGTTGGCGCAACGGATCGTAAATGATAACCTTATCTGTTTACTTTGTTAAAATAACTTTCGAAGGATAAATACATCTTTTATCTGCATTTTTGCTTTAGTTACATGCATCTAACGACACTCTTTACGCTGGTATATACGAAAATCTTTCGTTTCTATTGAAAATAAGCGAGATTATACGAATATACCACACTACTTACGAATGAATTTCTTAAATTTTACACCCTGACTTCAGTTTTAAGTGATAAAGCCACTTTAAATAGGGGTTTCGATGTTCTTCATAGCCACGTGTTGCCTGCAGTTTAGGTCATTTAAAAGACGTATAACTTAATTTAACAAGGTATATTTCTTTAAAATGGCTCCAATATGTGCAAAATATATTTTGTTTTAAACTTAAAATCGATTCGTTCTTCAGGAACTCCAGTATAAAGAGCCAAATGCTTCAGAAGAGTGATGAGTTCTCTCTCTCACCCGATTTCACATTCGAATGGTAAAGAGTTGATGCGATATTAGCACAATAATAAAATCGTTTCGGTGGTCGTATCAGCCAAGCTAGAAAGTAATTTGGAACCCATTCTTCGACAGGTATCTTCCCTCCAGATTTAATTAAAATCGACATCCGACATCCACGTTCCACGACTCGGTTATCCATTCTTTAATCGCTAATTCAATACTCTCCAAACTTAATTTTTTTTAAAGATAAATATAAATAATTTGTAATTAAAACTTATTCCAGAGATAAAGTATAGTTTAAAATTACATTTTATTGCTTCAGTAGCTGGAAGCAATGTCATTTTTCTTTTATTTTTTAAAAATTTTACTATGGTTGCATGAGTATGGAGACAAAGTAGAGTATAACCATCTGCTTGGCTCGAGTTATTAAAGGGAGACAGGAGTTAAATTACAGGTTGAAAGTAAATTTTAATTACACACAAGAAAAAAAATTCTACATGGTTTTTGAAAGATGTTTAATCAAGAAAGGAATTAAGCTGGGGTAATTAATGTTGGATATCGTTGCACTTCTTACACTCTTCTCCACACCGAGAGATATATGATCGATAAAACTAGTTTGGACGTGATTTATAAAGATTTTTTCTTGATTTCTTTATCCAATCCGTCATCATAAACAGAAATTTTACATCTGGCATCCGATCGACGAGCTAGCATAAAGTAAACCATTTGGAGAAACGTTGTAAATCATTGCAGAAACTGAATTTTCCAGGGTTCACTCGCTACATATATGGCTTATTTTCGGATATAGAAACGAGTTCCAATGAGTTTTAAAACGGTAAAATATGTAGTAAAGATAGGGATGAATTATATAGAAACACATTTTTTCTTAATAAAGAAATTTCCTTCAGTAAGAAGATCGTTGAAAGATCAAAGTCATAAAAATGAGATTGAAGTAATCTGCTTAACTGTAAGATATTGGATGTAGAAACGAGAGACGACGAAGAGAGAGAAAAAAAAAGGGAGAAATAATCGATGTTTCGTGCCATTCTGATGTATCATTTGAATTGATAAATTCCTTTCCTCATTCCGAAATTATTCTTTACAACAAACGAATTCCAAATTATTGTAGCTTAACTTGATTGCTATTGCCTAACTTCATTATTATCTGGGTGGAAAATTCCAGACGAGCCGTTTTCCATTACGGACGAACAATGAAAATTGTTCATCTCTTCAGGAAATTAATTCATTTTCGATTGACGTCCCCCTTTAAGTAGTGGTTTTGTAATACGATAATTCTTTTTACATCCTTTCTTGTCATCGCTTTAAATGTATAAAATGTTTACAAGTTATCTGCATCATAATTTTAAACAAATCTTAATTAGGATTAGCAGATACACGGGTAAATTTATACGCATTAAGCAAAATAACAGCCATATTTCTTCATTTTTAATTTTTTATTTAGGCTCTTAAAAGTGTAGGGCATACCCTTCACTTAAACAAAAATATACCTTATATTTATGAGGCATGTCTCGCGCTAACGACCGTACATATATATGAGGTATAGCTTCTAAAAGCGTGAAGATATGTCCTTCATTAGTGAGATATTTTTTTTTTCTTTTCTATAATTGGATCTTTAGGGGCATACAATGAGGCGTGTCTTCCTATAAGCGAGAAAGTATGCTTCAAAATTAACAATACATTGCTACACAAATGAACTTACAAGGCATTTTGTTGCTTATGAAAACACGCTCGAAAGAACTACTCCAAGGCACTTTCTACCTTTTTTTAAACCTGCAAATTATATAAACATTTTAACGAACAGCTTATTCAATTTATCTTTTTAAAATTTAAGAGTTAAACTCATCTTATTTTATCACAATACTTATACCTTTACAAGCTGAATGGTTAGAATTAGATATAATTAAATGATAATGGGGTGAGGCTATTGTTCATTTTATGGAAAAAATCTATTATATTACAGTATTTATTGTTGTTACGTTTTTTAAAATGTCTTCAAGTATCATATTACATTAATAAATTCCTTTGTAATGTACTAACTGGAGCTTGCTTCTTTGTTAATAAGATTCTTCAGTCATTTCTAACGGATTTTCTGAAGAATAAGCAAATGTTCCTCTAATATTAACTTTATTATATATTAAACTAGTGAATGCATTAAATTATGCAGAGTTACGAGGCTTACTCACTTAAATTTAATAGGACAAACATCGTAATAGCTACTCTGTCAATTGGCGCGAGCGATGGCGCTTCGTCGCTTCGCTTTGTGTAACGTTTTAATTTCTACCGTAGCATTTTAAATTGATTACCTATTTATTTTACTTATAGAATGACATCACGAGTTAATTTTATGCAAAAGGTGGAATAGGTTATTAGTGATTTTACAATATAACGATCTGTGAAGTCTACGCGCAACGCGACGAAATGAGGAAAAGCGCTGACGTCGCGTCGTTCTTTTAAGCGTCGCGAGCAATTTAATTTTTCTCAATTTGAATATCTTATTTTTTAAAAATAATTTACAATATAATATGTATATAATATACGTATATAAGTTAAAATACAATTTTATAAACAAATAAAGTGGATATTAGTGTATTTATCCATAATGTCGGCAGGCGACGCGACACGTCGCTTCGCTTCGAAGGAATTCACACACTCGAAAACACATTTAAAAATATATATAATTTGAATATTTGAAGCAATAAATGTATTTAAATAACAGAAATATATTAAAATATTATTAAATTAACTAAAAACAGTAAAAAGTTTCTTTATATTCGTATAATTTTTTTGTGAAAATGCCTTAAAATCAGAGAGCATCATTCAAGTTGTGGAGGAAAAATTAGCCAATAAAATTTCAGTAATATTTTCAACAAAAGAGAAAAATATCCAATAAACATCCAGCTGACATCTGCGAAGAGAACCGCCGTGTGACGTGTTATGAAAGAGATCATTCCTCTAATAGATATCACCACGTGATGTCACATTATACAAATGACGTTTTCAACTCCACGCTCAGAATTTCCGCAATATTTACTACAAAATATACAATTTTTGAGAGTTAATATCCTCTAAATAATAACAAAATCAGTTTTATTGTACTTAAGTCTATTACTGTATAAGAAAGCGCAATAACACTTATTTACTATATTCCAGACGCGACGGCGCAACGTCGCGTCGCGTCGACTCAAATACTTAATTCTATTAACTGTCGATGTTATCGATCTCTCATAGTTTACCGTTTCTGCTAAAACAAACAATTTACAATATTAAAAATTACATTTCGATCCGAGTGAAGAAAACGTATGTAAATGTAGTATAGCTTTCTTTCCTCGAGCGAAGCGACGCGACAAGTAAACAACCCGTTGCATCGAGGAGTAAGCCGAATAAAAACAAAATATAACAATATTTATTATAAAATAATGCGAAACGCGTAGTATGTGGGTCATGGTTTATTTCTCAACGCGCTAGTTTTTAAGAAATAGTCTTAGTGTGAAGGATTCGCCTGGCGACGCGACGCAACGCGAAGCGACCGTTAAACATTCCGAATTAGAATTCGAATACGCACGCAAACAAAATTATTAAATTTTAATCAATTTTATATTAAATTCCACAAATTCTATTTATTCATTAACATTAAATTCGCTTCATAAATTAAATATAAAGGATTAGAATATCGATTATTCGCATCGCGGCGCTAAACCAATAGCCAATTAAAAAAAATTAATTGCGCTTAAAATATTAATTAAACTTAAAAAGAAAAAAAATACAATTAAAACGAATTAATTTGCATTTTATATAATTGACGACACGCAAAAATAATTAATTAATAAGAGATTTGAATCATTTAGTAAGCGAAGATTCACGTATTGAAGGAAAGAACAATATCGATCCTAACACGTGTATTTACGGTGCTTCCATCTGTCGGGAACGTTACAATGTTTTATTATTAGAAAATGGTAGAATGACACCCGAGGCATCTGTCAACTTGCATTTTGTCAAATTTCCTTCGGGCTAATTTTATAAGTGATATTCTGTGTTGACAATTGATCCCTTTATACACTAATGCAGTCTCTACAATGATTTAAACGTTAGTTTAAATCATTAAGATCATTGTAGAGAGCTTTTTAAAAGTTTCTTTATTCATTTCTTCTTGTTTTTATTTTATTTTTTGAGCTATTCGTTGGGTTACTGGGTGTTAAGATATTCAATCTTTAAAGCTTAATTTCTGTAATTAGTGGGGTTTTTTATGTAAATATTTCAAGTACGTTTAATTTTATGGTAATTTTGATGAAAATTAAGTAAAATATTTCCATTTTAAATCAAAATTTAGAGAAAAATACATAGACTTTTGATGGAAGAGTGGGACGAACGTTGTAAGTTACAGAGGAAATTTTCATTTGAGGGTATTTTTACCCAACTCTAGATGTATAGAAGCTTATTGAAAAATCTCTTTTATTCAAAAATAAAATAGCGATTTTAGTCTCTTTCAGAATTTTATTTGTATTCAGTTTAGGCTGTCTAAATTTTTATTTTATTCAGAGAATTATTTGAAGGAGAGAATTGTAATAACGTAGAAAATTGAAATTTTCACTTCACGCCATTCATCGACAGCAATTGCTATTATTATGTCATGTATTTCTGGACTAAAATAAGCCAAAGAATTCTATTTTTTTTCTTATATTTTATTTTATTTATCCAGATACGTCTCGACTCTTTCTATAACACAGCTTAACATTGATCTTGTTTCAAACAACGCCATTCATTCATTCCTCTAAACAAATTGGAATTTGAAAGTAAAATCCGGCAAAAAATTTCCTAATAAATCAGTTAATTACTTTAAACTTTTTTTCTGAAAGCATTCTTCGATCAAATTTTATCACAATTTTTGCCTGAAAGCAATGAAATTTCCTTTAGAGACAAATCCAATTTTAGAGACTTAAAGAGCTAAAATTGTTTATAAAATAATTCTCAGCATAATTAAAAGTTTAAAAATAACAATATTTTATGTTTGAATAAATTTAAATTCATTTAATTAGCTAAAAACACGTATAAAATTTAAAAATTCCCCTGTAAATCCGGTTTTACCTCATAAAGATTGTGAAAGAGTTATCAAGAAATTGGCACGTTAATTTCAACAGTGAGGCATAAATAATACATTTCACCAATGTTAAATTAACGTATTGTTGTAACTGATGAGTAATTAATAATATTATTGTTTCGTTTATAATAATAATTTTCAATTTCTCTTACGTGTGGCAATCATAACATTCTGCATGCATAATAATGGTTTACATTAATTTGAAATCGATATAATATGTAAATATTCTCATTACAACAATGCAAAGTGTTTGATTATTTGTTAAATTGATTATTAAACGATTGACATTTCTAATTCATAATTTGAAACGAGTGAAGCGGTGAAGCCGAACTTTCACCTCTTTAAATGACTTTTTTTTCTGTGTTTTGATGTATTTATATTGAATTTTTAATAAATTTATTTATTTAACTACATTTATCTTTTATTTTATTCATATTTTAAGGATTATTTATAATATTTTACTAAAATAAATCGACATAAAACTGTAAATTGAAAAGTAATGAGGTGAAGCCGAACTTTCACTTTGGCTATTGATTTTTTCAACAACTTTTTCCAAATTTTAACCTTTACATCTCAAACTTTTATTCGTTTTACTTATTTAAGAGCATTTTATTTTTGATTTTTTCACGTTTTTATGATTATTTATGATTTTTTTTCGTATAATGTGAAATATTTATACGTCTGCCCGTACTCATATAGTGAATTTTTGATGTAAATGAGATTTATTATTATTATTACTATATGCTTTATATTAAGTCGAAAGTGTTATAAAATAACCCAAATTTATAAAAATGTTTCTATGATATAAATTAAGTGAGCCGTAAACGTGATAACAAATTGTTTTGCGTAATTATAAGTGACCAAGTAATTACGGAAGCCGTTACACGATAATGATTAGTCATAATGTATCACGGATAAAGGTGAGTCGTTACGAAGTCGTGTAATTGCAATTGCTCACACGTTTATTCCACTTTTTTTTTCCTTTTATTTTCCGTTTTTATGACATGTTTTTCATTGTTTTTCTTTTACTCTAACGCATTTTTAATGATTTTAACAAGGTTACAAGCATCGTATCTTCTTAAATAATCTTAAAAAAATGATTTTCTTATATATCTAATACAGAAAACACTCGAAGGAATAGAAATAATCCCGAATTATTTGTGATTTTAGTTAATTTTCTCACTCGAAGTTGCTATATTATATGAAACATCTCTTCGGGAAGATTTTTATTTAAGATTGAGAATAAACTTGATTTATTGTGACTCCAAATATCTGTTAGACACGCGATGATGTCTTTGGAAATGGTTCCCACGATGCCATTCTCCATTGTACTGTACCTACGGCTGAACGACAAAAAAATGGGTTTGACGAGAGCAGTAACAATGAGAGCTTAGTTTAAAGATGGTAACCCAAAATTTTCGAAGAAAATACTTTTCTTAGCGTGGGAAATAACGTCGAGAAATCCAGCGGACGTAATAAAAGACAAAATTCTGTAGGTCTCTCCTAGTTTTCTTTTCTTATCAATCCCTATCCAGATTCCATCTCTAAATTCGTATCTTGGCTTCCGGACACGATAAAAGTCATTTTATAAAATTAAATGAATACCGGAACGTAAAAAACAATTAATTAATACAATTAATTCTTGCATATTTTCTGAAAAACTAGACTTTTGAATTGAAAGCTTAGCAAGATTCCCTTTGTAATCAATAGTCTCTCTACGTTTTCAACACGTATTTATGAAAATATTTGATTTATATCTCGTAAAATATTCAATTAATGTGTTGGAGTATATAGTAATTGAAGTAAAAAATGTGTAATTTCTCTTAAAAAGAAGTCAGGAATCATCGACAAAAGTGGTAGAGTAAAAAGTTTGGAAGTTCGTCTCGATTACAGTGCGAGTTAGATGGTATTTTCAATTATAGAGAAAGTATCGATGTGTTTTGAAGTTAGAATTGTTTCAACAGTTCCTGGTTATCTCACCCCCTTTAAAAGTTGGATACATAAAATTGGACGATAAAAACTTGAAAAGTTCCGAAGATCGATAGAAAATGTAATCGTTATATTGATTGAAGTTGTAGAAATATTACACATTGAGTTTTGGTGGAAAAATTGGTACGAAAATAAATAATATAATTATAATTAGAAGCAATTATATGTGGATGTAATTTAAAATGTTTTAATTTTAATTTTTAATCTTTCAAAACAACAATAAAAATAACTGAAAATAATTAAATTTTAGTCACTTTTTCTCCTGCCGTTCTTTAAAAATCGATGATAATTAATATTCAGAATATAAACTGTGTAATAAATATTCTTGATAAGTGCACTAGATGAAGAATTTAATTTAATTAACCCATTTGAACCTATCAGCTCTAATAGAATCTAACGTAACCCATTTAACCCTACTTGATTTATATAAACAGACTTAAATTAGACTAATTATTAATTATGTTGTGGAAGCCAGTGAAACTCTTATTAACAGCGCTCGAGTTTCCTCCCTTCTACAATGTACGGTACCTGCTGCTTTTTTAATTTACGGATGAAGAAGAGCGAAGAACCTTTTCTAAGGTCAGGATATAATGAAGAGTGCAATGACTCCTTTCTGAGTTATAAAACTGAAGAAAAGTTTGCAGTAATCTCTTTCCAAATTTAGAAAAGCGTGAGGGAGAGTGCAATAGTCCCTTTCTAACGTTAGGAAAAAGGTCAATAAGAGTGCAGCCCTATCCCTTTCTGAAAGTTAGAGAAGAGTGCTTCATTCTTTTTCTAAAGTTAGAAAAGCATAGGATGCAATTGTACCGTTTTAAATATAGAAAAGGGTATGCAGTAATTTTTATCTAACGTTTGAAAAGGGCATAAAAGTCAGCAGCAGTTGCTTTCTAGGGTTGAAAGGGATTGCTGTTTTCAAAAACCTGTGCTAACTTTTATGCTTAATTCAATTTGAGGAACGTAAACACTTCTATCTGCCATGCTTAGCTTCACCAATTTAATTTAACCTAATTTAATCTGGCTTGATCTAAATTTCTACGGCTTTACATAATGTAACTTTGATGTTAAATGGAAAAAACGTAAATAAATTATATTGAATATTGTTCTTTAGTATCCATTAAAATTTAATACGAATGTTATTATGAACGAAACTCAATTAAAATAAGATTTTGATTTTAAACTGGCAAACGAGGTCATTTTTAAATAGATAAAAATATTTTAAATTAATTTTATTACTTTCTTATTTACCTATTTTTTTAAAAGTATATTACTTTACTTTTATAGTTATTCAAACACAACGATTCATCAACAATGACCTATGCACCCGATCAGTTCAATTTGGCAGATCCTTTCAATCACGTGATGAAATGTTCATTTTCTTCTGTTCAATCCCAAGTTGAGAAGACAAATAACAATGGCACTATCCTTGCAAGAGAAACGAGAGGAAATCATTCGTTAGGACTTCGAAAGACACATCGACAAGTACCTTTTGCATCCAACAATAATCGAATTCATCCCATCTCCAGAAAGACAGTCAAAAGGGCCTACAGACATAGATCACGCGCAGTTCAATTAGACGGTTCCGATCCTTCCGAACCTCTGTTCATCTCTACCTGGTTAACGACCATGAAACCATTGATGACACCTCTTTCTCCCCGAAACGATGGTTCTGTAGATTTGCCTATTAACAAACAGTTCGAAACCAACGAAGTGTTATCTAACCTACCTCTACCATCCAGAATGAGATTACCTATTGCTTCTTCGCCGACGTACACGGCTCCGAACATCGCCGTTCCAATTTGGGTGGCTCAGGAGAACACGGAAAACAGATGCCACAACTCGGAATCTGTTTTACCCGACGTCACCATTCCTCAAGCAACGAATAGGATACTATCTCCGTCTTCTCTTCTATCAAAAATGAGACTACCGATCGCTCCCTCGCCCATTAACACCCCACCCAACAGTCCCTTCCCCGTTTGGGTGGCTCAGGAAAATAACGAAGACGATTGCCACAACCCGGAATCCGTTTTACCCGACGTTTCCGTCCCTCCGGCAACCAGCTGCGTCATCAAATCGAGTCCAAATTCTTCGCCGGCTCCCGAACAACATCCCAATATCCAAGAAAACTGCAACACTTCTTCAAAACCAAATTCCTTACTCCTCATTCCTAATGCGGATCACGAGGCTGTCCAAAGCTCACTAAACTATTCGTTAGAAGTGTCTGGGAGTTCGTGCCATTTAGTTAAACTCAATATCAATTCCTCCAAAGGAAATCATCACCCACCCTCTCCTGTTGTATCTGCTCCCAGTGGAGCAGAAGGGAATCGAGAAGAGACCAATTCGGAAAGAAGGGAAGCCGTGGAGAAGAGGACCAGAGTAACCATCGAGATCGAAACGGGAGGCGAATGCATTATTTTCCTTCCTGTAGATCGAGTCGAGTATCGCGTAGTGGCTCGCGAGTGTCCAGAATGCAGCAATAAACAGAAAGAAAAATCTGCGGGTAGGAAACCCACTGTTATGGTCGAGACGAAACGATGAATGTGTACTGTACCTTCAATTTTGTTATAAACAATAAATATGCTTTTCCAGTAAGAATTTACTTCTTACTCCATGTCTTAGGTTAAGCACGATGAACTTTTTACTCACTTGCACGCCTTTTTTCCAAGGAGTCTTCCACGTGCCGTAAACAAATAAACCAAGCCAAAGTAAATCAATAAACCAAGTGTTACAAACGCGAATAAAACCCGGGAAACTCCACGCGGCTTACCCGTTGGCAGAGGTGCGAACCACCACAGACTATCGGCCGTACACTTTTAGATTCAGTATTGCACCAGTGTTAAATTCACCTAGTCCAAAGCTCTCCTTTGTACAGTAGTAATGGAATTGTTACTTCAATTTACTGTCCGGTTAAGCGTGATAATCCGTTTAGAAATAAACTTTATACTATTATTTTCCATGTGTTCCGCGTGTTAAGCAGTACGAAATTCTGGATCGTTAACTCTGATCGAGTGATTTCCTTCCCGAAACAAAGATGGCATATTTTGACTTCATACGAAACGGACCGAAATTTAGAAACGGCAGTGACTCCCCACCAAGTAAAAAAAGTCACCGGCTGAAGATGATGTCACGAAATTCAAAAATTCGTAGCCTATTCGTCAAATTCATTGAAAAATTTACGGTACATTCGTCGATTTCCGAAGGATATTTTACGAGATTCACTTAATTGAGGAAATTCATTTTCCCGAAATCTTTCGATATTTTAAAACAAACGAATAAAACAATTCGCACGACACGAGAAAAAGCCAAGTGTGTAAAAATCTTTTGTTATTCTATCGGCATTTTCGACAGTTTATCAGTCTGCGGAGGATGTTTTTAGTACCAAAGAAATCTTTCTATTGTCGGTTTTTCGGTGCGAAAATTAATGTTTGCCATCAAAGTGCCAACAGAAACGTTTCCGTTGATGCTATAAAGAGAATCGCTTCGACTGCCATTCATGTCCAAATTGATTGCCATTTCATATACATCCTATACAGGAAATTGCCTGCAGCCAACGTGTGTTGCATTTCTCCATTTTCGATCGATACTCGTTCTCAGCTCTAAATAAATGTTTGATCGAGCGTTTAATAAAGGTACAAATTTTAGGGGTCGAATTTCCACGCCAGAAGGGAGTTAATTTACAATTGGATTTTCTCCTCTTCTCATTTTTCTTTACATTTATTCCGTCGGTATAAGACCGGATTACTTCTATCTCCGAGTCATCTGCGATGTTTATCACGTCCCGAAACAAGAACCTGATTAAAATGGTCGACTTGGTAAAAAAATTACATAACTTAACCCGAAAATCCGAGTTACTACACCAATTAAGTGTGAAAAAAAAGTCGGTTTTGTGTAATTAATGCACCAAGTTAAAAAATATAAATTTAATTCCAGTGACGTAATAATTTACGGTGACTCAATTATCGATTCTGCCTTACAAAATGACGTAACAATCGAGATTTGTTTCCACTGTGACGCAACGGTCGAAGTCCGATTCGGATGACGTAGAAATTGAGATGAAGTTCGACTCTAACGTGACGTCACAATCGTGACGTAATAATCGATATATTAGTTTTTTTAATCGATTCACTGTTACGTAATTTTAATTATTACGTCAAAAATGTAAGTAGAAAGAGACGAAATTCGGCAACACTTCGGGCTTTTATAACCAGACGAATTTCGGCATTACGTATTTACAACGACGTAACAATGGTGTAAAACCGTGGCGAAAAGGAAATTTACATAAATTATTGGAATTGGATTTTCGTCAAGAGAAAATTACTGAAAGGGATGCAGTGTATCAATTTAAGGATTTATAGAATGTTGAAAGAGCGAGATTCACTTTCGTTTTTAAAAATATAAAAAGGATATTTTTATTGAATTTTTTACATTCTTCTCCTCCCGAAACATCTAAAATCCTTTTTCCAGAATTTTTCTTACATTTGTAAAATGTATGAATCAATTCGCTTAGGGAGCATTTGAATTTATAAATATGTTGGACTGACGTACAACGACCAATAATTGATTATTTGAAATAATAAAAAAAACTAAAATAAACTTCTCCAGAAAATTTTCCTAATCGAATCAAAAAATTCGATAAATAATTCATGATTAATTCTAGAAATTGCTCATTGAAAAACACTGATGTCACTGTTTACAAACAAATCAACTAATTGTTACGTCAAGCGAAATCCACGTAACAATTAGTTAAAGAAGTTTTAATTTATTACGTCACTCTTTTGTTTCAATTCATTGTTGCGTCGGTTTTAAAATTCGTTTGATTTAATTATTACGTCATTCTTAAATGTATTGTTACGTCACTCTGAATTCATTGTTGCGCCAGTTTTTAAATTCGTTTGATTTAATTATTACGTCATTCTTAAATGTATTGTTACGTCACTCTGAATTCATTGTTGCGCCAGTTTTTAAATTCGTTTAATTTAATTATTACGTCATTCTTAAATTTATTGTTACGTCACTCTTTGTTTGAATTCATTGTTGCGTCATTTTGAAGTTACTTTTTTATTCGTTGTTACGTCATTCTTAAAATTGGTTGAAAATTTGCTTAACGTAATAATTGAAATTAATTTAAGAATGACAATCAATTGAGTAAAACAATCTTTGAAAGAAGCTGATTACATCGATTGTTACGTCATAAAGAAGCTGCTATCAACTGTTACGTCAAAACAGAAATCTTCTCGATTAATTTGTCATACCGAACGTAATTTCTGTTTTTTTTTTTACGTCACAGAAAATGCTGCCATATCCGCCATCAATCTTCGATGCATTGTGTTTTATGACAATATGAAATAATTTGTCCCCGTAACAATTACAAATAATTTTTCTCGAAGAAGAAATAATTGAAATAATTTATTATTTTTTCGAAAAAAAACTAAAATAAAATAACAATAAATCAAAATGTTACCAAATGACATAATAGTAAATTGAACAGAGTGCCCGAATGACGTAATAATTAATCGAGCACTGGTCCAGAATGACGTAACTATAAATGAAGTTAGCTCCCAGTGTGACGTAATAATTAATCGAGTACATTTTTGGAATGGCGTAACAATAAATTGAGTACTATTCGTAACGACGTAATTATAGACTAATTACTAATTTAAAACGACGTAACACTAAATTAAATTCTAATTCTAATTGAGAAACAATTAATGACGTAATAATAAAATAAATTCCGTTTGTGATGTAACAATTAACCTTTTTTTACTATTAAATAATTCCTAATTTGACGTAATAGTTAAGACACCATTTTAAAATGACGTAGAAATTAGCTAATTTTTTAATTTGACGTAACAATTATGTGCTATTTTTTAAAAAATGACGTAATAATACGATAAAATCTTTTCCTCAATAACACAATTTTTAACAATAACAATAATTTCCGAGCGACGTAACAATTAAATCGAAAAGCAATTTTAAAATGACGTAACAATAGGTGGAGGCGGAACTTAATAATCGACGTAACAATTAACTTGCGCGTAATTTAGACTGACGCAACAATGAACCGAACCGAAATTTCGAACGACGTAACAATTGATTCCATTTTAGTCGAACGTAACAATAATTTTCATATTATGGATGGCTTTCGAATTCGAAGAATCTTGTAAGCCGTAAAGGCGTAACAATTTTAGATGTTTAACAAGCAAGATAACGAGCGTAACGTAACGGGAACAAAAATAAAACGAACACAAACCAGTAACTATCCCGATTATCGTCATCCTGTCAACGCTTTGACACAAAACAAGGGTCCAACGACGGTACAAACTTGATTTTCGACACTCCCCGTAACAATTTAAGTCAGAGTAACCGTATAATTAACACAGCTTCGGTCCGACATTCCTCCAACACCGAACAAGTTTGTAATTTCTGGAATTTCTCCGGAGACGGAGTATCTATTCTGGTATGTAAGGATGACAGATTGTTGGCCCTCAACGTCTCTACACGTCACGAAATCTGAGTCGATGGGGGAGGCAGCAGAAAGGAACCTCTCGAATGAAAGCAAACAACTTTCACTAATACATTCTTCCGAGCTGCAAGTAGGATCATCCATCAACAAATTATGTAAGCTGATAGTAGGAAAGAGGATGTTTCTATTCATCTTCTCTGTCGTTGTTTGATTAGCCCAAAAAAAGGGGGTCAAAGTTCACGACTAATTGAAATTAATTGTCGAAGCATAACTTATACAATAGGATTTGTAACCAGATAATACAATTAATTTTCAGTTTTCAAACTTGTGTAATTTGTTAAAGTATCTCTGTAAAAGATAGGTCAAAGTTCATTAGAAATTTTTAATGCTAAAACTTGGTGCGAAAAATGGCAAAATCGAGTTAATTTTAAGAGTTTCGTTTCTTCTAACTAACTGGCATCTCGATCATTGGTTGAGTGACCCAAAAAGGTTAAAGTTCATCTGAAATTTGAAATTTAACTAGCTGATTCTCAATGATAAACTATAGGATTTGGGTACAAAAAAAAAGGGAAAGTATTGAGTTACTTTTGAGAATTTTACACCTTTTGTCTCGTTGAAACTAATATGTAAAATCTCAATCGTTGTTGAGCTAGGCAAAAAGGTCAAAGTTCATTATTAGTGGAAATTAAATCAATCAATTCTTAATGCTAACGCTGGAGAAACTGGGCGCTTAATCTGAAATTCAAATTATTTCATACCTTCTAATGCGTGGATTTGCTAACCGACACCTCGACCGTCGTTTGAATGAACCGAAAGAAAGGTCAAAGTTCACCATTAACACGACATTAAACTAATAATTTTTTAAGAGTAAAACACGGAAACAG
This sequence comes from Centruroides sculpturatus, assembly GCF_000671375.1. NCBI lineage: Eukaryota > Metazoa > Arthropoda > Arachnida > Scorpiones > Buthidae > Centruroides > Centruroides sculpturatus. Next base: position 259,240 of record NW_019384302.1, read on the forward strand.
AGAAAATCAGAATACGACTCCTTTAAACCAATTCAGGAGTGAGTAAAAAGGTAAAAAGAAAATAAGGTGGAATCTGGTAAAAAGAAAATAATGTTTTCGTGTATAAAATCTGAAGATCTTGGGAAAATTGAGAACAATTTTCGAGAGATTGAACGTTAGAGAAGCTGTTAATACGACAAAAACAGCGCTTAAAAACGACTAGCACCATTCAAAATTGAAGAATATTATCATTTAATTTGAAAATTAAAAAGACTACAATTTACAAGAGAAATCACAAAAAAGTCGCTAGTAAACACCGTAAACAAAGCAAAAGTAAACACATTTTATTAAGCTTATTTAGAGAAATTTCGTGGCCAACCTTGTAACGCCAATTATGCCATGATGGTTAACGTTTATCTAGCAACAGGGAGAGGGAGTTGTACGCTTCCTGTTGCTACAACCATGATCTATGTGACGTGATAGATCCTCTTTGATCTTCTACCTCTCCTCTTCATCCAACATAATATGATTTATATACTTAGAACTGACAGTTATTACGATTATTAATTCAGAACTTTCGTTGTTGTCGACACAATACTAAACACGAAAAAATGCACACTAAAATTGCATAGACATGTTTTGAAGTATAATACGCGTTGTATCTTTTGTTAGAAGTAGAAAAATTAACCAGAATCTTCCATTCTTCAACTGTAAAAAAAAGAAGAACTACAATAAAGTTGCAACAGCTGCAAGACGATTATACTTATACATACTCGTGTTACACTCCTTCGGTATTCAATTGTCGTTTCCTTTCAACATAAAAAGTCAATGTTGCCGAAACGGAGCCAGCGGGATTATATTTACTATCGATTTCTCGGAAGGGGGGCCCACGTTATACACTCTAACTTCCGGGGAGTCACCAATTTTTTCAGGTTAAAGGTTGGTGGCAGCTGATAACTCTTATCGAGAAACACCCCCTCTGCAAGAGTTTTAGAGATGAAGAAAAGCTAGTAGGAGTACGAGGACTGTGACTAATGATCCACTTTCTCTGTAATTCCACCTAGGAATGGTTCGCTGTTTAACTTTTATTATTTTTTTCTAGTTTGAGTGGCTTCGTTTACGTGATCTTTCTACTCGTACTTTGGATTTTCTTATACAATATTCCAAGTTTTAATGAAACTTTCTTAATGGTAATATGCTAAAGATGCTCGGGATGAATCTGCTGATTATGTTGGAAATTTTTATCATTCTATCAGCATCCTTGAGATTTACCACTTATTTTGTGTTTTAAACTAAATTTTAGGGATTTTAATTATATTTAAAGCGTTTAAAGCGTGGGTAATTTTATTGTTCGTCAATATATTAAGCTGAAATTCATCTAAATCTACGGTGTGATTTTGCTATCGGTGAGATAATTGATATAACTTACAGTTCTTAAAAGTAGCAACAGGTTGCCGAATGCTAAAATAATCATAAATCTGAAGGATTATTAACATCACCAACAGATCGGATCAATGTTCCTACTCTTCAGTAACTGAAAGACTTATTTTTATAACCATCTCGAAGCTAATTGCGCATATTTCTTAATAAAAAAGATAGAATTTGTGATCATAGAAGTATTTTTGAGGACGTTAGAGTCCACTAATTCGTACCACCCGTCGTAACTCACCACCTAACAGAAATAGAATCCACATCAGACTAACAGAGTCAGAAGAGAATGCGGATGGTTGCCATGGCGACTGTTTCCGGACGGGAGATGCGTGACTGGTATGGGTCGAAGAATAGATTTATCATTACGTTTACTCGGCTTGTTGTCTTTATTAGCCGGATGTCTCGACGCCCGTTTGCTTGTCGTTTAGTGAGGAAGGTGAGGAATTTTCTCATAATACGAAATTCTAACATAAAAACCTTCACTATACTCTAAAAAAGGTCATACAAATCCACTCAAAAACACTTCTCGTAAGTGCTAGGACACCTTCGTAGGTACCTTCTACTTAAACGTGAGGACATTTAACTCTTACTTAGAGTGTATCTACGCGTGTTTGATCCATTCTTTTGCTAGAAGTGATTTTTTCTGAGAAAAAGTGAGATTTATAGAAACAAGAAACAAGATCTAATTAAATCCAATAGAAAAGATGGTCAATGTCCAGAAGAGAGCCGGAAGATGGGGAGACAAAAGCCATTTAACCAGATAATTCGACTCTAAAGGAGAAGTTGTTTGATTTCGGAATAGCTTTATGACCCAGATGTTTAAAACGGAGGAAAATTAACTATCGATCGTCTTAGCTTCTTCCTCAACCATATTCAATTGTTGGCAAGACCCCATCTTTAAGCCATCCAGGTAGTTTATCGCCTCCAACTTCTACATTTTCCACTCCAGATATTATTAAAATAACCATACACTTCTTCCCTTCACCAGACATATAGTTACGTGTGTTGAAGCAGTAACGTACCTCGAGGTGTGTTTCTGTGAAAAACCGATGGTTACTACTACCAGGGCAATCACTTACCTACCCCCATTATCCCCAATGAAACGTGACAAATATCCGAACCAACATCCTCTGGGCAGAATGAAAAATGAAATTTCCACAACAGAATCGATATTGTTCCCTTTTGTTACACCATATTTATGAATCGTGCAAGGATGCGTGAGTTAATTTATATCAATATGGGGGATCGGTGGCATGCTAAACGATCCTCCATCTCAACACTTTGCTTAATCGCTTCGATAATTATCGGAAAGGTGATGGGTTGGAGCGAGATTTGTTCACACAACATCTCTCTCTCTCTCTCTCTCTCTCTCTCTCTTTTTTTATCTATCTTACGTTCGGCATCGATCTTCAGCATCTCTATATATACGAGCATCGCTCTTTCCCTTTATCAACAGCACTTATGAGTTTTAGATGTTGAAATACTTCAATTTTGCTTAAATTTACGCAACATCTAACAGTTTTGTGCCTATAAATGAGGTGTTTTTTCGTGCTAGCTTTATTAAAATGCACCAGAAAAGTGTTTCTATATCCAGCACGAAAGCTAGCTGATGCTCTCGTATCGTATCCTTTTTTTCATCGTTCAAATGGGAAAAATGAATATATAGAAGGACACGCCTCTTAAAATGAAGCTATTTTAATATCAGATAATTCCAGTTTTGATGTGTTAGTGAAAGGGACCGCGATAATCGAACACTATCGACTCGACGTTCGTGACCGAATTTTATTCATTTAATCATTAAAAAAATAAAATTTCTATCATAAAATTCAGTAATTCGTCGATCGAACGTTGCATTTACGATTTCCTCGCCAAATTTTTCGAATTTGATTAAAAATTTTCCGTGCAAGTGAACATTTTTTCAGTCGATCACGCATGAGGATAACTAGTTTAATGCCCATAAATTGATTTTAAATAATACGAAATGAATAAAACTTTCTGTTCGTATTTTCGTGATTAATTTCACTTTTAATGCTTCAGAAACAACAAAAATTTTATGATTAAATTTAGCGATATGCGCCTCGAATCTTCTTTTAATTGTAATTCCCTCAAGCATAAAAGCCCGAAGTGATGCAAACTATTCAAATTTTAATAATTGATAACGTTGTTGGGAAAAATGTCTTTCTCGTTTCAATAACTAAGCAAAGAGAATTTAACTTTAAACTCTTCAAACAATTCTTTTTGTAATTTTTAATTGCGAAATTGCACGAAAGCTCGACGTTTTCGTTTAATCTATTGAAGATTACAGAGTGACCAACCATTTAATGAGATAATCTACTTCGACCACGTGGTCATAACTGTAAACACGCTAATTTTTCCATTTAAAACTAATTACACCCCGAAAAATTCGTGTTTTTTCCTTCTCTCATACGAAATTTCAGCATTATTTTCTGTGCTTATCGACGTTTTTTCTTTGGTTTACGACGATTCAAACCAGCAATTACAAGTTACTGTAACGTAATTAACTTATCACGCAATCTCGTGTTAGATAATAAACGTAAACCTAAAGGGCCCGAATTTCTGTCGAAACGAAGTTTTTAATGTAAAGATAAAAGTCTACAATGGCTCGAAGGCTTTCCGAAATTTTTTTTTTCTAATTAGTGATGACAAAAATTGGACTAGTTCGCTCCGTTTACAGTACCGTGACCATCACCGTCTTGACACCAGTTTGTTGCTCCAATTGACTTTCGGTCTCTCCCTCTGAGCTGGTCCCTCGGAGGCTGTCTCGATGACGTAGTAGGCTAGAAAGGCAAGAAACGTGTGAGTTGCAAGCATTCGTGACGGTCCGCAACACGCAGGAGGATCGAATTGACGCCACTACGACCTCGGTTGTGCGTGACGGATCTTGTTTCTCCTCGTGCGTGAAGAGGGAGGACTCTGCTAACTTACCTGAGTATAGGAGATTGCGGGACTTGAATGGATGGCTTCACCATGCCGTTCTTACTCTCCATCCTGTAAGAGATTCGTCGATTAGTTGCTAGTTCCTACGCTTCAACCGTGGGGGTGTTAGATACTCGACTGACATTCAGAGGTATCCGCTAGAAAATATGGATGGTAAAGTACACTGCGCAGTCATATAGACCCTATCACTCATACCGGATAAGCTTAGCTTTCTGCGACTAAGATCCTCTCTTAGCCTGTAAGCCCCTCTACCAATCAATGTCAACCGAAGAAAGAAAAGCGATAGACATCACAAACTTTTACAGTAACTGGATATTATCGAACCTGGACTGAATTTAGAATACCATTTTACCATTTGAAAAGCCACTTTAGTTGTTTACCGGATCACTCCTTTTCCTCGGCACGTATTGCTTATGGTATAAAACACCATTATACTAATTTATTAACAAATTTTCCACATCACGGAAAAGAAATTTTTGTTGAATTTTCTTCTGAAATTTAAGAAAATAAGTTAAGTAATTGCCATGCAACACGGCAATCGATAACGCTTCATCTCCGAACCGCAATACCCTGTTGGGTCGTTATCGTTAACGGGTTATATTTTTCTGTCAGTATTTTTCAACGAAAATCTAGATTATAAATGCTAGAAAATAAATTACAAATTTACTCGTTTTTGCAAGCAAAAAGTTTTCTTATTTTTTAAACAAACGTGACTCTTATCTGCACCCTTTACAACATTGGCTCCTATTGTAATTGATCTTGGCAACGCACAGTTTTCTAACAGTAAAATTACAAAGACCCCAATTAAAAAGTATTTTTGCATTTTTTTGGGGGCCTCAACTTTGGTTATTTCATATTTAAATTATAGATTTCAGGCAATTTCGGGAGATAATTTCATGCGGTTGTTGACTCTTATCGCGGCTGATTTTTCTGCTCTGTCATCTTCAAACGTAATTACAAAAGAAAAAATTCAGAATTTATAAAAAAAATTCGCTGCTTTATGAGATAAAGTTCGATTTTAATACATTTATATCCGCTAAAATTACAAATTTGGCCAATTTTAAGAGAGGTTTTAAACTATGGCTGCTGAGCATCTGCTTAAAGACTACGAAATAAAATTCAAAATTTAAAGAAATTTCCTCTTTTTCTAAAGTACAAATTCGTAATTTTCATTGGCTAAAATTATTCTTACTCATTTTTCATTGATTATTTTAATTTTACAAACGATTTTCTCGAAAATAAGTAATCATTAATTGTAGAGACATAATTAAATGTTAATTTTACAATAATTTTAATTTTACAAGTCATAAAATAAATAAATTCCTATAGGAAAATGCTGTATAAATGTTAATAGCAAACAAATTTTTATTTAAAAAAATGTTATTTTAAATTACTGGAAATAAAAAAAAATTGCCAGAATTAATTTACTTGGCATCGTCTCTAACACCGTGTTAAACAGCACAAGAGCTTAAAAAACGAAATTACTTTTTAAAAAAATTCAAATTTCTTCCTAAAAACATATCTAAATTTAAAAGTTAAAATTCTAAAATAATTAATAATTAATTTAATTTGATTTTTTTTCTTTTTTCCAACAGAATTCTATATCAACTCTCTACTGCTTCAATTCAGTTAAATTATTTATTCTAAGTCTTCCAGGATAGAAAATTGGATCGAAATATAGAAAATTCTGTCGAATAAATTTAGGAATTTTTTTTATATTTAATTTATTTTACACCTTTACTAAATAGTGATTCGATAAATTTAAGATTTTTACATAAATTTTTCTGAAAAGAAGTAATTTAAAAATCTGATTATCCAAGAGCTTATCAGCAGCTGTTGTGAGTAGAAGCGATATATATATATACATTTTTTTCTTCTTCTTCTAATCTTCCAGAAAAAATTTGTCTACTTATGAAGCAAATATTTGCATAGAAAATTTGCTAAAAAAATTAAAAACAGTAAGCTAATCAGAAGTCAAGAGTTGCTATATTTTAGCTCCAGCAGTCTATCTTATATAGGCCTATACTTCAAGGTAGAAATCTCATCTCGTTGATATTTCGTTAGTGTAGAAGATTTAGGAATTATTTAAAAGTCTTATTCTACAGATTTTATAACGTAATTTGCCATTTTCTCCTCGTTTAAAACATTTACATCTTAGCGAAAACGCTTTATTGCATTCCAAGATGCGAGCCACGTCTGCAGATGACATATTCTAAAATATCCGACCTGACAGTCGAATAAATTCTACTCTTCTGAATTAAATTAATATATATATATATATAGATGGTGGATAAATCGATAATAAATTTCGTACTATAAAAATTTTTAGATGTTGAAGTGTGTCTATCGCATTTTTTAAATGTATTATCCAGTGTAGAATTCGAAAAGATATTTTATTTTAATTACGTTTTTTTGAGAATGTTTTACTTTAATTAATGAGATTTTTAATGATTTTTTAAAATATTTGAAAGCAATGCTATTCTTTAAGGATTGGTTTTGGCTTATAAATTAAGGTAATTTCGATTTATTGATCCATGTAACAATGCTTGGTAACGTTCCTCGAATTCTTCTTGGAGTAGTTCAACATGGAACACTGATTGCTTTTGGGATTTTTATAATTATTAATGGTTTCTAAAGTAGGATTCTGAAAGCCCGATGTGTCTAGATTCGTAAAAGAAAAGCATCTACACTTTTGTAAATTCTGTTACGAATTTTCGTATACTGAACCCGTGAAATTTAAGGAGAAATTGTATAACGTGCTGTTAAACTGGACAGCGGATCTCTCTCAACTGGAAAGTGGAAATGGTCTTTTCATGTAACACCATTTTGACACGTCTGACGTGGACAAACTAACTTAAAAACAAACTTTGGTAAAAGCAATATAAAATTTTCGAGAAATCCACTACTTCCAGATGCGAGTTTCTGATTTTAAAACGTAAATTATGTTTATAAAAATGTAATAACGAGATATTTACCCGTTTGAGTAATAAAATATTTTATCTTTTGATGAATTTCCTTACTTATAGAGTAGATTTTCTAGGTGTTTTGAAGTGGAATTTCTTACCGGGAATATACAATGGACTTCGACCAATAGGCTGAGAAACGTGGTATTGATAACATTGCCACCAGTTTCATTCATACTCGAGGTGGATGAAAATAATCCACCTTATCGACTCCACCCAGCATCCCGCTTCCTCTGGATTTCTGCAGTCTTCATTAATCTCTTGGCAACAGTTGCAAGGGCGTTGTTTCTCACTCGCTAACAATTGGAGTAACATGCTTGTTTTTGGGTTTTAATGTAGATTTTAGGAGATTAGTGAGGTGGAACATTTATCAGAATTAATCTCCGATACTACTAGGCATTAGTTCCGAACGTTTCCTGTGTAAAACTAATTAATAGAAGCATCATAATTATCAATATCTTGATAGTTTCTGGAAGATATAACCATTAGATTATAGCAATGCTACTTATTTTAATACCATAATCTACAAGAAAATTCAGAAATACTGAATTTTTTTAATGAAAGTTTTTTGAAGTTTAGTAAAATAAAAATTTGAGAAGCAGTAAAAATTTAAAGTTTAAAAAAATGGGATAACTATTGGAAAACCCATTAAAATAAGTTATCTAAACAATATTTTATATCTTTTTGCCTTTAGGAAACCATTTTTATTCAGTAAAAATGGATAGAAATCCATTTTCGAAACCTTTTAACATTGTGACAAAGCTGTTTAAGATAATCCCTGACAGAACGAGGATATCTAGTTGACATTTTCAAACATTCTTCGATTTATGGAACTTGATATGTCGATTTCCTCTTATAATTTACCAAATCCATCGCGAGGGAGGTTGATTCTTATCATTTATTACCCAGAAAGAGTGGAACTACGGTCCTTATCGCATTTTACTCAACATTATTGCAGTTAATATCTTAACTGCAATAATGTTGAGTCTTCGAGAGATAGAGCCCGAAATGATGGTTTTGATTGGATGTTAATGATGTCTTCTTAAATATATCTCTAAAATATATATGCAGGTAGTTGTAGAGAGTCGTAGAAACTGTGTCAAAGTTGAACATATCATTACACTCCAACCTTTGACCCTTTATCACACGTTAGCATCTGGTAAGAAGTGATAAGGAAAAACATATTTTTGACTCGAAATGAATACTAGGAAAATTTTTCTTTCAAAATTCTGTAGTATGATGCATTGGTTTGTTCGACATCAGCAGATGTTCTTTTTCCCAAAACTATTTTCTCTACAAATACTTCCTTGCTGGATAAGGATTATTTTTGTCAACATACTCTTCCTGACAAAAGTTGCAGACAAGAGGAACATACAAAAATGTATGGTATAATATAAACCAAACACTCTGATCGAATATCCAAATAGTGTACTTAGATAATACTTGCTATAAAAATTCGAGAATTTACCTTCGAAAATTTTGTAGTAAACCAATGGACAGAGAAGTTGAGGAAGACCACAATGACAAGAAGAAGATCGTAAATTCAATTCTGGCCTAAAAATATGTAGTTTGATAATCAAATCTTCTGTCGACATCTTTAATTTTTGCTCAAGTTACGAAATTTAACTGAGCCATATAAGTAGTCACCCTTACTAGTAGAGGTAATTTTGAATGATACGATCCAAAAAGAAATTTTACGAGATGCTTTTATACAACATAAAATTGCTTGATATGTTTTATAAAATCTAATTTTTAAAGGAAGCGTGTAGAAGAAATCGATTCGCACTTTAATTTAAGAATTGCGCTAAAAAAAAGCAAATTCTAGTGAAGAATTTTTAAAATTATTAGTCCAGAAGTGATAAAAAGGTTTAATTACAGGTGTCGAGTGCATAGAGTAAGTGCTTTTTGCCCCGTTTTATCGGCGCATGCTGTATTTATTCCGCGTCATTGATGCGGATGCTGCGCTCCTCCTCCTTAACCAATTTTCGTTTAAGTCGTGAAATCTGTGTTTTGGAGAAGCCAAAATACGTTCGGTTTATGAAACATTTATTTATTAAGATAACCAAACTCGGAAAAGTTGGAATAAACAGAGGGTGGAAGGAGTTGACGATTGTCTTCCGTGCAAAACTGTCTGGAGAAAAGATTTTTATTGAAACGAGACGGAAGCCGTTCGGCCAAGAAATCCAATTTCTGCTGGCGTCAAATATTTAAACTTGTGCCAAGGGATGCTTTTTACATTATAAAGACTCGAGCGGAAGAGAATCTTTTATTCGAGTGCATTAGAAAACCTTCCGGGGGGAAGAGTTGCGTCAAAGCGTAAGAAGTGCCGTTTCTATGGCAATGAGTCAATTTAAATGTCAAAGAAACATTTCTATTTAGGAAAGGAGAAGTCAGCGTGACGTCAAAACGTGTCAAACGAAAGCACTTACTTGGGAAGGCTGCACCGGAAGCAGTCCTTCAGACTCCAGTGTTTCCCATATTCTTCTCCGTCTTCTAAGGTTTGAGGAAGCTGTTGGACGAAGGGTTCCGGCAGCATCAGGGCGCCCAATGCTGATACTAATTCTACAGATCCCAAAACTGCTAGAGGAATGCTTGGATGATTTCTTTTCTATGAAAGAAACATATTTGTTTAGTTTAACCTAGTGGCATTCTGTATTGCATCGTGATACGCGTGACAACGTAACTTTTATCAGCACTTTGCTTTCCAACACCAGAATAGCTTCTTGAGTAATTCCGCTTTCAGTCGACGTATTCAACTTCTGAAAGCTGAATTAGCCAGGGAAATTGCTGTTAACTGACTGTAGCTCACCGTCTCGAACGTGAAACAACTGTTAAGTGGATCTATCATCAAGAGTTGTGTGGAGAGGCTTTCATTCGACTACCTCGTAGTTTTGCTCTGTAGGTTGCACTCCCACAGACAAATAAATTAAATATGAAGAGTAAAAAATAAGAATTATCATTAGAAAGAAATAAAACCTTTGTTTTTCTTTCGAAAAATACAAGAGTAATTTTTCTCGAAACAATTAATTAATACAATACAGAGAGTGAAGTGTTCTGTACTATAAGCAGCTTCGATAGAAGGATGAATTAGCATTTCTTTTATTCTTCTCACTTAATTACAACTAAAATTGAAAGAACTAAATTACAGACTATTGAAAGAATATAACTTTCCTACAACAAAAAACTGCTGAATGTCTATCTGTCACGCGCTATATTTTTAGAGTTGGATTTGATTGTAACATTTATTTGAGGCATTTCACTTCGTACAATAGCTACAGAACAATAATTCGTAGACAAATAAAATAGGAAAATTGAAAATATGCACTTAAAGTAGAGGAAAATTTGACCCTAAGTAGGCTTTAATTATCTCAAGAAAAGGAGCTTAAAGGTTTGGATCTATTTTAAAATAGTAACTAAATTATATTATTGTTGTGACTAAAAAATAAACAATGCTAATAAATTCACGAAATCCATGACATTAATTAAAGTTACGTTCACTTTATCATAGTTAAAATCAGTGACTTTCCGGACTCTTAGACACAGAAGATTGGGGTTCCTCTAGATAATTTCACAAGTAATAACGTCTAACCGTAACTATAGAATTATTTATAAATTATAATATACAATCACAATGGCTTTATTTTTTCCCTAGATACTTGAGGCGCGTATCTGTCACCGGTTAATTTTACTTTCGATTGTATAAATACATAAATTTCGATTACAATTCACATATTTTTATGAGAAATAGAAAGAAATTTTCGGTGAGGAATTGACGGAAATTCGGAGAGAACAGAGATTATATGAAACCGCACCCGTTTTAAGGTATTAAAAGTATTTTATCAGAAAAGTATAAGAGATTAGAAGGTAAGAAAACTCGAAACTGCTGTGTCAGATGCTACGTTAAGCCCTTTTAAATCCCAGCATTGAAGTATTTCGACTTCGTCACATTAATTACGGGAGCAAGGAGAGCAGAGAGCGTTTCGACCAGAAGAATTAAGAGAGGTGTTGGATTACTAGCGCCTTCCGATGCAGCGAGAGCAGTCGTTTCTCTATACCTGATTACTAGCAGTCAACCCTAGGAATTACACTCGATTAATTCTGCCTGGCGGCAAACATTCCCTTCCTTTATTTATAATTTAGGAGCTACGCTTCCGGATGTGATGTTGCTAATTATCGTATCTTTTCGCATTAAGCGCTATGGGAATAAACATTACTAGAGAGTAGAAGGAGGAGAGATACCTGATAAATGAGCAAAGGTATGATGACTGGAGACAAGCAGCAAAGAACTTCTAGCATGTTTTGTCCCACATCCCTCACCACCGTCGGAAGTAATTCAGAGCTCCATAGTGGCAGGATGATACACGATGACGACACCGTAGTTTTGGCCACCACAAACAATACTTGCGATGTCTTCTTACCTGTCAAAATTGATTATTTGTTAAATTACGCGGGGGTAGAAAATGCCGCGTGTTAACTTTGTTTCTTAACAGTTCCTGTACAAAAATTGATAGAGACAACAGGTAATGCGCTCGACTGTCGTTATAAATTTGTTTACAAAAATTCTTTAAATTATTCTTGGATTTGAAAGTTTAATTCCCCCTGAGATTCGGGTAAAAAAAGCAATAGAAATTTTTGAAAAATAAACTTACATAGTGGAAAATTAAATCATAATTAAGTGTGAAATATTCATAATTAATTATCACCAACTAATTAAAATTAAATCTTAGAACGTGTTGATCCGATTTACTCCAATGTAAAAACTCTATCTTATTATAAAAAATATCTAAATATTTTCTTAATAATTTACTGTTTTCTAACATATTGACTAATCGAATTAAGTTAAAAACTGTAAAAATACACTTAACTGCATCTGCCTGTTGATATAATCAATGACAGCATTCCACCAACAGCGGAGCATAAAAACACCGAACAACGCCTTCCATACCTCTTTAACATGATAAGAGCAACCACTAAACCCATCAGATCGGCAACAACTGCTAGGAAAAAGTTCAGGTACAGATCACCTTCTATTTCGACAGAGTAATACGTCAGTCCAACGCACACTGCCGTGTTAGTCACCCTGAAAAAGAAACCAGATTGCCAAACTGTCCATTAGGAAAATAATTAATAAAAACAACCACCGTCTGAACTCACCGTACAAAGGAAACGATCAAGGTTTTACGGCATAAATTTGGTGTTCTGAACAAGTCAGCTAAGGAATAACTATCATCAGAACTTTTCTCGTCTTGGAGTGCCCTTTCCACTCGAAATCTCCTCTGCAATACAGGGGAAAAAAGCAAGAATTTCGTTCTAAATTCATAAATTCTTGAAATTTTCTGATTAAATTTTTATGAAAATTTTAGACACGCTATCGATTCTTTCAGGACCACATGAAAATACTATCAATTGCAACCTACTAACTGTCGGTGGCATCAGTTCCTGTTGATGGCATTTCCATGTAGATAATATATATATATAGGGTAGCCCAAAAGTCAGCTAACCATTGTAAAACCTTATGAATCTTGAAAAAGTTCTTCCTTCTTGCTCGACACATGTTGGCACGCATTTACGTATAATAACAGGCAAAAAAAGAAACCCCCATTGTTAACTGATATTTAGGCCATCCTGTATTGATTGTAAGCGGGGACTTACCTTCAGATTGATAATGTAGTCAGGAGAGAGGTTAGCACCGTTGGTGTGAGCAATTGTTCTATACAATCTACCTAATTCTTCGAATCTTCCTTCGTTTAGTAGCCATTGCGGTGACTCTGGAAGAATCCTAACCAACTGCTGAATTATTGCGAAAGGTTTCAAAAATTAATTTTTATAAATATTATAAATAAATATAAACTTTTTTTTTAAAAAAAAAGAGGGAGTCAAAAACGTTCTTTTAAGAGTTTCTACCCTGTGGAGATCGTACGAATAAATTGCAAAATTAAGGACTTTTTTAAAAGTAAAAATGTATTCTGAGTAGAAAAAATATAACTGATGTTCAGCTGTCGAATTTAACAGGTATTTTACACAAAGTTTTAAAGGAGGAACCACAAATAATTTCATCAAAGGCTTCGGACTGTAAATTAGTGTAGAAACAAACAGTTAAACAATAGGCAACTCAAATTACCATTGAAAATATTACATTTTAATACATACAGAAGGATTCAAAAATCAGTTAACCGAGATATATTTTAATAATGGTTAAAACTGGTTTAGAAACAACCCCATACTATTTGCCATTGCGATAACCGTTCCAACATTGGTAAAAAAAAATATTTTAGTTAACTGACTTTCGGACCACCCTGTAAGCTCCATATCTTAATTAACAATTCTTCAAACGACGATACTAGCAGCTTTATTACGAAGAATACGAGAAGAGCGTGGAACTCCTCCATTTTGTTTCTGCTATTTTTTCACGTTCTTCTCCTATAGTTATACTAATTTATCATTAATATTTTACTTATTTTTGCTATTTTATTATTTTAAACTTTTGGAAAGTTTCCATTTATTTTATCCTTTAGAAGTCTAGACTGAAAATACAGTAGAAGTGGTATTAAGGGATGCCATCAATCATTAAGTGACAAGCTTAAAACTTCTTTCGAGGGATCAGAATTTAAACCGAGTTCAAGATTTTCTTCTTGTTTAAGTTACTAATTAAAGGTTTACGATTTGATGGTTTTAAGTTACAAAGGTGATTTTTTAATAGGCGAAGAAGGATTTAATTCACAAAACTTATCTTTTCTATTGTTATTTAGCAAAAAAATATTAATAAAAATAAACATTTGTATGAGGGAAACGATTTAAACACGTAACTGTGGAGTAAGGGGTAGAAAAGTGCACGAATTACTCAATTAAATTTGTCTACTTCCGCTTTAAATTGGGCAAGATTTAAAAGTATTTACGTACACATTATGTTTTCTTAAAACTACAAAAATTCTGTTTAAAATTGTTGAGATATCGATCAAAATTGAATTCAATATCTAAGTCCTGTTCGCAGTTTCCTTCAATTTATTGTACACGAAAGTGACTGGTTCATACGGATTCAATATGGCAATTTAACTCAGTTTGAAAGCTTCTATGGATCTTTATAGAGTAAAAAATCTATAAATCTAAATTCGATAGGCAACTTTGACATTGATTATCGATTTGAGATTGTAGAGCAAACCACAAGAAAGGCATTTTCAATAAACTATTTCTTTAAAATGTTAAGCTCCATTGGTGTCTTTTAATAGAAACTATCGAGGTTTTGATCGGGCCAATTCAATAAAATACCTTTTATAAAGATTTAAAAAACCGAACTCAGAAAATAAAATTAAATAATTTTTTTACGTTTTTTACGTTTTTTTTTTGCATAATGCGAAATAAATTTGTAAAATAAAAAAAAGGGTCATATTCAAGGTGATCCAACGTCAAATTATTCAGTGTTTTAAACAATTGTACACATAAAAAAAAGGCTAATTATAGAGGTAAAGAATTATGAACACTACACGAGTATCGAGTTACACTAAGTTAAAAGGCGATAGATTAAGTAAACTTACCACCAATATAAGAAGAAGGCGATGAAGGGCAGTGTGTTGGCCAAGGAGAGATGGGCCCAATCACGTATGAGATAAACCACTCCACTCAACAGAAGCATCCCTAAAGTTCTAGAAAAACAGCTCAATAGCCAAGCTTGCAATCTTAGACCCGCTCCTACCAACTCTTGGGCTACAAATAGAAATAAGCTTCGTTAGAAAACAGTTTTTTCTATCATCGAAGCAAGTATTGAGTGAAGATCTGTTGTGTTTTCTAGCAAGGGAGATAGAATAAACAGTGTTTTTTAGAACTGATAAAAAGCAAATTTTCTCATTTCTGCTACTAGACTAGCCCATTAAGGTAGCTAAAGGTCGTTTCGTGATGCAACCAACCGAAAGAAAGACAATCAAAGTCGAAGATTGATTCTACCTCCCGGGGTTATACACTATTCGAAAGTGTTTTTCTTTTAACTAAAGTTGGATTGAGATATAAAACTGGTTCCATTATAAATTATATAGGTCTATTATACTAAATATTGGCCCAAATCTAAATTTAAAATTGGTTTACTGTCCGCTCGATAATCGTAAAACCTTTGGCTATTGTCGACGTCACCGTTTTAACATAAATTTCGTCACTTTTATGACCCGGAGCGAGGTCACTTTCAATTTTGTCATTGCTTTGATTGGAAAATCTGCTTCTCCGATGGTTTTAAGAATTCTCGGCAACAACTTTATGCAAATGTTTTCGTGCAAATTCTCGAAAGTTTCTGTCGAAATTACACGTATCCGGATGCAACTAGTCTCGAAAGTTCGATACACTTGCTCTTGAAAATCGATCCAACTAATTTTAAGACTTGAAATCTTCTTTCAACTTCGAGGAACTAATCTTGACACTTGATGCAACTGGTTTTCTTGCAACTTGAAGCAATGGAATTTGATGCAATTTCGGATTTTCAAGTAACCAGCCTTGACACTTGATGCATGCACTTTTTTACAACAAGGACAAACCAATCTTGCCAGTTGCATACCAATTTTTTATATATAGAAACAACCATTCTCGAAACTTAATGCAAATAACCAATCTTGATGCTTGATGCAATTAGTTTTCTTGAAACTAGAAACAAACTAATTCTGACATTTCTCCTGAATATTCGTTAATTTAGTATACTTGGAAGAGACTCCGGATGACTAAGTAAATAAAATTTTGCACTTTTTAAAACAAATTACAGATAAAATACAAGGAAATGAGTAAATTTGTAAAAGGTACGCATTTATATGGATACATTTCTTTTCACTTTCTACGTCTTTTTTTCTGCTTTCTACAGAATATATCGTGAATAAGAGAAGAGAAAGCACTATACCACTCCTGATACATCTTCCCAAGGCTAATAAAACGAGTAAAATCCCCTCTTTAGACTGGAAGAGAATAGTTCTCTTGATACTCGAGAAAATAACAGAAAAATCGAGCTCTATCCGATCTTTAGCTACAATTCTCCGGATTCCATCACTTTCAATAGGATACAGGAAGATGTTTCTACATCCTTTTCGCCTTCTTATTATAGAGAATAACCGGAAGAAGAAGAGGTTAGCATCTTCCAGTTGCAAGCTATGTTTTTTTTTTCTTTTCTGCTTAAACTGAATATTAAAAAATCGATGAAAATTTATACTGTATCTTCGTCTATCTAAAAAGGAGGGGGGAATTTATAGCCATCTTTGCTCATACGAAGGAATGTCTTTATAAAAGAGATAGCTGTAGTTTCTACCTCCGGCTGATTTTTTTGCACACAAACTGCATGTTTTACTACCTTCAGTCGGGATGGTCCTACTTTATGACAGCTATGAAACTGACACTTTTGTGAGATCGACTCTACTCCGCCTATTAAAAACTTTTTCTTTGTTCATTTATGACGTCACAAAAGTTTCTTGTCTAAGTACTAATCCCCCGTTTCTTCTTCCATCCCTGCAACATCTTCCTATTCTCTCTTCCCTAAGTGGAAAGAGTAGACTTTTTATAGAGAATAAAGTTGATTTTAGCCAAGAAGAGGAGAGTAAAATGTAAAATTTGCTTTAAATTGAGTTCAAAAGACTACTTATTTCGATGCAGGTGAAGTCTTTGACCTTTAAACTTTCCAAATTGGGAGAAGGATGAAGCTAGAAGCAAAATATGAGATTTTTACACAGTAGATTTACAATGCTTTAATATACTCTTGAATTTGAAGGCTTTTAGTAATTTTTAAGAAAGACAATAGCATTTTCTTTCATATTTTACATATAACCTAAAGATTTAACGTAGATTTTTATAAATTCGGTGAACAATTGATGAAAATTTATTTAATAATTAAATGCAATGTTTTGATATTCGGGATAAACGTAATATTTTTAAGGATAATTATGATCTTTAAATAGATAAAAAATTTATAAATTATTATTTAAATTCTCTAGACTTAGAATATAATTGCTTTATTTATATATTTTTAATATCCTAAAAACAATTTTTCAGTTAATTTTTAATCGGAACTCGTAGGAAAGTGTTTCAAAAAAATGGAAACTGGAAGATCATCAAGTAAAATTCTCAAGAAAAAAACATACAAGCGACTAGAAATTGCATATTTAATAAGTAAATATACGGAAAAATTTGACGTATCATTTGTAAGTTGTACTAGAAAATATCGATATTAATTGAAAAATACGGAGAAATAAACAGAAATAATTTCGTACTCTGCAGTCCATTTGGTATATTTGTGTTTAATAATTAAAAACAGGAAGAAAATATTAATCTTCTGAGATGATTCGGGGGGAATTTCCCGAAATTAAATTAAGAAAAGTTTTTTCTTATATTTCCCTAATTCTCTGAATAATTAAGGGAAAATTCGTTTACACGTTCAGCAATTTAGGGAAATTTGGGGGATTATTCAAACAATTGGGGAAATTTTGGGGATTATTCGATTAGGGAAATTTTAGGAATTATTCAAATAATTAGAGAAAAATTTTTCACTCGCTCGTCAATTTGGTGGATAATCAATTATAATTACGAAAATTTGTTATTTCTAGCGACAATTTAGGGATATTTCGAGTATTATTTAATAATTAAATAAAATTTCTAAAGTTTTCTTAGCAGCAAAACAAAAGTATTCCTTCTTTGATAATTCCGGAAAAAATTTAACATATTTTATGCCAATTAAAGAGAATTTTTACACCAAAAACTGAAAAAGAGAATTTTCAGATTCATGTATACATGTATAACAATAAAAATAATAACAATAGTGGAGAAACAACGTGTCAGTTATGTTTTTTTGTGAGTTACATAGTGTTTTTTACGACTTTCAGAGTGTTAAAATCACATTTTTCAAGCTTACGTAGAGAATTCTTTTTTTTAAAAAAAGAGAGTTACCGAGAGCAGCAGGAGTGGCGCTGACAGCAGGCACAGTGACGCCCATCAGAAGTCGAAAGAGCACAAAGGACACAAAGTCTGGCGAGAATGCGCTTACGACTCCAACAAGGCACTGAACAGTAAGAAAGAGGAAGAAAGACGGACGTCTGCCGTACCTATGAAATAAATAAATAAATAAATAAATATGGTGGCCGTTGGTGGTATAATTAACGATTTTAACAGCGCGTAAATCTCTCCACTACTTCCGGTTCCGTTGTCGGTAGTTGTGTATATACCATTCCTCTCGTTGCTTCAGGCTGGAGAGGTGACATCGATTGCTCCGTCGACATTTAATTTTCTGGCAGATAAAATACCACGCTACTACTATAAATTCCGTAACGGTCGCGCCTTCCAGTGAGTACAAGGTCCTTCCTTACCTCTGCATGAAAATCAGGTAGAGTCCTTGACCTATGAACTCTCCGAATTGGAAGAGGGACAAAGCTAGAACTGGCAACCAGGCTTTATCACACACCAGATCCCACTGAAAAAAAAATTAAAATAAAAATGTAATTTAATTATGCTTATTCGTCTCTCAATTCACTAATATCTGATTTTAAAAATAATTTTTTGGATAATTAAATAAAAATCTATTCATTCTCTGTCACAGTGAAGAATATTTAGCGCTTTCTCCCCAAATTATACGATTTAAATTGTATTCGGCTATCCAGGAGAAATTTTTTCCCTCGCGCGATGATTTCAAGAAATTTAGGGAGAATTTTCCTTCAAGTTTTGGTTAATTAAGAAAATATTTGTTCGTCCGTCCAAAAATGAAAAGAAATTTTAGGGATTAATAAGATAATTAAGAGAAATTTCGTTCTTTTTGAAGCGAATTTGGGGAATTTAGGGATGAAATATTCTTCATTATCCAAATANTATATATATATATATAATATTTAAAATAACATTTATTCCCTCGTTTACCAACATAGGGAAATTTTTAGGTAATTAAAGAAAACTTAGGGATAAATTTGTCTTATTATAATAATTAAGGAAAAATCCATTCACTTATTCAAGCATCCGAGAAAATTTTAGGTATTATTCGGGTAAATAAGAGAAACTTTTCGTTCGATTGCTGACAATTTAGGGAAAATTCCAGAATTTTTTGCTAATTAGGGAAATTTCCTTTAATTATCTGAGTAATTAAAGGAAAATTTGCAAGTTTGTCAACAATCTAGAAAAATGTTAGATATTACTTAAGTAATTAAAAAGAAGTTCTGGGTGTTATTTGAATGGTAAATTCACTCACTTATCAATTTTTAAAATGATCACGGATTATTTAGATAATTAGGAGACATTTTATTCCATGGAGAGATGATTTAGGGATATTTTGAATGTGTTATTTGCCGGATAGTTTAAGGGAAATTTTGAAAATTTTGTTAATAATCAAGCAGACATTTAGTCTTTTCATTCCTGAATAAATTTTAAAAATATCTTACATCAAAAGTTAAAAAAATAATTCAGAGAATCACACTCTTCCCTTAATTAGAAGAAATTTCTCGATATTATTACGAAAAGTTTCTTAAACTTTTCGGATAATTAGGAACATTTCTCGCAGATACCGAAAGAAATTAATTAGAACTTTTATAGCTAAAGGCAAAAATATATTTTTTTTTAATAAAATTTTTTTAACATATAAAAATTGTAAGCCTCTCTACAAACGATACGATATCTTTCGTGCACATTCTTAGATAAATCCCTTGCTTTTTTGAATTTTTCTCTTTGAAATTCGAAGGAAAAGATGTTTTTTCTTCTTCTTTTTTTCTATAGAAGAACCACCGAAAAATACCAAGAAAAATTTCTATATTTTATATTTAAAAATAACTACAGTTAACGTACAGACATACAGCACGACGTATATTTGGATCCATCCGCCATCGTGTCTGCTTAGGTAACGAAACGAATCTCTCATCTCGAGACGGCGATGAAACATCTTGTCAGTAGAAAAGCCGTATTTTTTGGTTAGAGGACAAAACTCAGAATCGATTGCTAACGTTTTATTTCAAAAAATTACATTCCCCAATGGAAAAAAAAATCCCCAAAAAATCCCCAAAAAGAAAAGTCAAAATGGTGCATTAGAAAATTGCATTTGCAAAACAAATGGCGGGTGTATTTTTAAATTTTTAGTTAATTTTTGCGTACGGACAGGCAAACGGATGAATCACGTAATGAATGACGAGACGCATGCTCAGTTTTAGCGACGTCGACCGATCGATAGTGGCGACCCCGATGGGGATTTGGAGACGTTGTTTATTTTCGAGAAGACATCGTATTACGTCATTACAGCTTTAATGGCATCATTACAGAAAGGGAAGAAGGGGGGAGGATGACGTTTTGCTTTATTCCCGATACGGGAGGAACCAAAGCGGAAAAGTCCAGTTC
Source organism: Centruroides sculpturatus (assembly GCF_000671375.1). NCBI lineage: Eukaryota > Metazoa > Arthropoda > Arachnida > Scorpiones > Buthidae > Centruroides > Centruroides sculpturatus. The sequence continues at coordinate 279,888 of NW_019384302.1, forward strand.
GTAAGAGACGTTTAATAACTGAGAAACGTGGGAGGGACGTTAAGAAGAATGATGGACAGAAACTGAAAAATGAGAAAGCGCTATCAACTGAATGGTGTATTGCTTTCCCTTTTCTTCACAGTGCCATTCTCGTTGGTTGTTCAATAAAGAAAGTAATTATTTTACTCCGGTCTCCTCTATCCATACTGAATTTTCGAAAGATATTCAATACTGTACGTAGTTGATGCTTTAACGTAACATTAATTCACAAGGAAAAAAGATTAATTACAACTATACTCGAGCATTTAGCGCAGTCATTGGCTTAGGTCTTAATATTTGCGCCATTTTTATTAAATTGTATAAGCTTCAAACTTTGTAATGTTTAAGGACACCTACGCGATGATTTTTTTAGTTGTTTACAACAAAACAGAAGCCAATGTGTAAGGACTTCGAGACGTTGATCTGAGTACAGTTCAGTTATTTATTAAAATAAAAATATACATAGTACATCCCGGTGCCGTGAAACATAACCGGGTGGGATCAGAAATAAGGTTATTGATCTGAGTACAAGTCGACCCCCTATAACACTGTTGATTTTTCCGTTTTATATGAATTCCATGTTGTACGAGTCACTTAGATTTTACAGATACGTGTGCCGGGCTGTGAACGGCTCACGTATTTGTAAAATTCAAGTGACTCGTACAACATGGAATTCATATAAAACGAAAAAATCAACAGTGTTATAGGGGGTCGACTGTATCTCAAACCGGTGTCTTAGACCTATTTAAATATCCTAGGCACTGGAATTTGTTTCATATTGTACACGACTGTAACACAACAAGTCATTACAATTAAAGTTTGTAATAATCCAATGGAAAACAAACATTCGAGTTCTCATAAACACAATACAATGCAGAAGTTTGTATAGCATAGTAAACAAAGTATCGTTTATAATTATAAATTAAGCACGCTAAATTCACGAATATTTATCTTCTGATTGTGTTGAATGTTCGGGTTGTAGTTCTAACTAATTTTATGTTTACAATTAGGAAATCATTGTCTACGAGTTTCTATAAAGCAGAACACGTTCAATTAAGACTTGGAATCGGTTTCGAGGATTATCTATTACCTTTTTAAACTATAAAATTATATTTTATTAGATTAGACACTGGTTATTTCTAGGAAGCCATCTAAAAGTCCCTTCCTTTTATGTGTTATAAGACATTCGAGAGAGCCAAATTGCTGGGATTACGTAAAATCAGGATTAAGGATCGATTTTTTTTCCTATTTTTCTAGCTAAAAATTATATTTTTGTTTGATATATTAAATGAATTAAGCAGCAATTTTCGGAAGAAAAGGAAAAAAAAAACAAATTAAATATATAACACAACCTGTTCCCACAATGCAGATAATCTAAGCGAGATCTGATCCTTATTAATTGCTTCCAAATGACACCTATTTATTAAAGCAGGATAAGAAGAAAATAATTTAAATATTTTAATTAGTAAAAAGATAATTTTTTTTCTTATTTTTCCGTAATTTATTCGTGGAAAGTTAGAGGTGTACTCGACTCCCTCTGATAATACTACTTTCGCATTAATCCTATTACTTAAGCTGCAAAAACAGCAGTTTGGTTCGAAATTATCGGATATCAAATTAACTGAATTATGTGAACGTTTAAGCATCTTAAATTCCTCTTTTTTCCCCTCTTTCTCTCTCCTCTTTTATTCTTCTTAATGGATAAATTCTAGCTTGATGTGAAAATTGCATTTTATCAGATATGCAAATCCATAAAGCGATTATTACTTAGCACATAAATGTTATCATTTTAATTAAAGATAAGCTCAAATATTTTCAAAACTCTGTTATAAATGTGAGAAAAATTTTATTATAGAAAATACAGTAGAAGAGTAGTGTATACGCAGTGAAATAGTTTAAAAAACAGCAATTAATTCGGAGTTTTGTAAACTAAGAGTTGGTGTTTTGTGAAATGGAGCTTGCTGAATTTATTCATATACCGTCTGTCATGAATAATACATGATTTGCATCAAGTTGAGTCCAAAATTTGCGATTCTAAACCTTTATCTTGTTTAAGAATCATAGAGAGAAAGGGAAGTGCTTATAAAACACCAGAGTTAAGCGAGTAGAGAACTGTCAAAATTCCCGAAAAGACGAAGAAAATTGAAATTTTCTCGTATCCGTTCTTTGCTGCTGACAGATATACGTAGATCCGGTTAAAATAATATTTCTGAAGTAAATTTTCTTTGAAATATTTACATTTTCTTTACTTCTCTAAACGGAACATCTGTTCTCTTTTCTATAATACAGAAACTTTCAATTTTTTTTTTAATACATAAATACGTTGTATAGATACTGCTAGTTGGACTATCGCAGCTTCTGGCAGTTAGGTCATCGAAACTGCTTGTATAGTTTATTAGTAACCATCATTTGTACCACTAATTAGTGCGAATAAACTAAAATGCTATTGATCATTACATTAGAATTGATTGTGATAGATTCAACAGAGAAAAATGGCAGAAAGGAATCCATAAGAAATAATTGCAATCATATAATTCGAAACTCTTATAATTGAAAAAGTTTGAAAGAAGCAAACGATTTCTGATCTTGTTTCTATTCTGACGTGGTACCAACAGACACAAAACGAGATCCTTCAAACAGAAGAGTGCAATAGCATCATCGAATATCGATCGATAATGATAACAACCGAGGTGGGAAGACAACATTTGCCTTCGATACTTATTACTATACTTTCGCTTCGTTCAATGATAACAGTAAATGGATGGCAATAACATTGATTCCGCTGGGAAACGACCCCCAAAAAAACACACGCCTCTTCAGATGAAATCTAATATTTTGCATCTCGCACCAGTTTAAAATACGAAAATTTCTAACGTTATGCGTATTTTTTCTTTCTTTATATTTATAACATGTTTTTAAGTATTGGTGAGGATCGATAGATGAAGAATTTTAAATCGTTTATTACTTAAAAAAAGAGGGTTTTTTTTGTCTTAAAGTTGATATAATTAGCTTTATTTTTATGTAAAATTATCTTAAATATGTTTTAAAATGTGCTAAAGATCGATTCTTGATGATAATAGTTATTGCTCCTTTCTAAGATGCTACTATATTATGATAATTGGTACTTGTAAAATGCTGTAACCATTTTAAAAAACAACTATTAACTTACATTTAATGATACTACTAATGTCTTCGTTATCATTGCTCATATCTGTGTATCAATAATCATTTTTTGAAGATGCCGCCCGATGTTTTTTTTAAGATATTAGTGATTAGTATCAAAAGGTAATCATTAAATTTACCAACGATATCCTAAAAGATAATTGAGTAGTGATTATTAAATGACTTTTAAAAATTTTAACTGCTTATTTGCAGTTTTTAACGGTTCTTATTTATATAGAGGAATTCTTAGTATTCTATTTCTTCTTTTAGTACGAACATAAGTTTGTTTCCTAAATTATAGGAGAGAGTAATATGGTAAGTAGGTTATTGACGATATGGTTATTGGCTGCTTCAAATTCGATGATTAGGTGAAGGAAGGAGAAGAGAAGAGAAAAATAGGAGAAGAAGAGGACCAAGAGAGAGGGAAAAATGAAAAAGAAGATTTAAAGAGAAAGAAAGATGAAAAAGAAGAAGACGAAAATGGTGAAAAGGGAAATGAAGATTTGAAGGGAAAGAGAGGGATGAAAAGGATAATGGGGAGAAGATTTGAAGAAACAAAGAGGAAAAAGTGGAAAAAAATGGTAAAGGAGAAGGGAGAAGATATAAAGGAAAAGAAAGCGGAGGAGAGGAGAGAAGAAACATAATAAAAAAGAGCATAATTGTGTTTTTACTTCTGCGTAGAAGTCAATTCTTCCTCTTCTTCTTCGAGCAGATTTTTGAGAGGTGAAAAACACTCCAAAATAAGCCGATCAATTGTCTATTTACTTTCCTTAAANCTAGACTTAGAATATAATTGCTTTATTTATATATTTTTAATATCCTAAAAACAATTTTTCAGTTAATTTTTAATCGGAACTCGTAGGAAAGTGTTTCAAAAAAATGGAAACTGGAAGATCATCAAGTAAAATTCTCAAGAAAAAAACATACAAGCGACTAGAAATTGCATATTTAATAAGTAAATATACGGAAAAATTTGACGTATCATTTGTAAGTTGTACTAGAAAATATCGATATTAATTGAAAAATACGGAGAAATAAACAGAAATAATTTCGTACTCTGCAGTCCATTTGGTATATTTGTGTTTAATAATTAAAAACAGGAAAGAAATATTAATCTTCTGAGATGATTCGGGGGGAATTTCCCGAAATTAAATTAAGAAAAGTTTTTTCTTATATTTCCCTAATTCTCTGAATAATTAAGGGAAAATTCGTTTACACGTTCAGCAATTTAGGGAAATTTTGGGGATTATTCAAACAATTGGGGAAATTTTGGGGATTATTCAGACGATTAGGGAAATTTTAGGAATTATTCAAATAATTAGAGAAAAATTTTTCACTCGCTCGTCAATTTGGTGGATAATCAATTATAATTACGAAAATTTGTTATTTCTAGCGACAATTTAGGGATATTTCGAGTATTATTTAATAATTAAATAAAATTTCTAAAGTTTTCTTAGCAGCAAAACAAAAGTATTCCTTCTTTGATAATTCCGGAAAAAATTTAACATATTTTATGCCAATTAAAGAGAATTTTTACACCAAAAACTGAAAAAGAGAATTTTCAGATTCATGTATACATGTATAACAATAAAAATAATAACAATAGTGGAGAAACAACGTGTCAGTTATGTTTTTTTGTGAGTTACATAGTGTTTTTTACGACTTTCAGAGTGTTAAAATCACATTTTTCAAGCTTACGTAGAGAATTCTTTTTTTTAAAAAAAGAGAGTTACCGAGAGCAGCAGGAGTGGCGCTGACAGCAGGCACAGTGACGCCCATCAGAAGTCGAAAGAGCACAAAGGACACAAAGTCTGGCGAGAATGCGCTTACGACTCCAACAAGGCACTGAACAGTAAGAAAGAGGAAGAAAGACGGACGTCTGCCGTACCTATGAAATAAATAAATAAATAAATAAATATGGTGGCCGTTGGTGGTATAATTAACGATTTTAACAGCGCGTAAATCTCTCCACTACTTCCGGTTCCGTTGTCGGTAGTTGTGTATATACCATTCCTCTCGTTGCTTCAGGCTGGAGAGGTGACATCGATTGCTCCGTCGACATTTAATTTTCTGGCAGATAAAATACCACGCTACTACTATAAATTCCGTAACGGTCGCGCCTTCCAGTGAGTACAAGGTCCTTCCTTACCTCTGCATGAAAATCAGGTAGAGTCCTTGACCTATGAACTCTCCGAATTGGAAGAGGGACAAAGCTAGAACTGGCAACCAGGCTTTATCACACACCAGATCCCACTGAAAAAAAAATTAAAATAAAAATGTAATTTAATTATGCTTATTCGTCTCTCAATTCACTAATATCTGATTTTAAAAATAATTTTTTGGATAATTAAATAAAAATCTATTCATTCTCTGTCACAGTGAAGAATATTTAGCGCTTTCTCCCCAAATTATACGATTTAAATTGTATTCGGCTATCCAGGAGAAATTTTTTCCCTCGCGCGATGATTTCAAGAAATTTAGGGAGAATTTTCCTTCAAGTTTTGGTTAATTAAGAAAATATTTGTTCGTCCGTCCAAAAATGAAAAGAAATTTTAGGGATTAATAAGATAATTAAGAGAAATTTCGTTCTTTTTGAAGCGAATTTGGGGAATTTAGGGATGAAATATTCTTCATTATCCAAATATATATATATATATATGGATAATGAAGAATATTTCATCATTCCTT
>NW_019384302.1:286794-389990 GCF_000671375.1 Centruroides sculpturatus
TCTCAGAATGGGTAAGACACTTAAATTTGATCCAGAAATCCTTTAAAAGGTCGACAACCGATCTGTAGATAGAAGCTAATCGAGCACAGATTAACTTTCTAATTTCCCCCCTTTTTTTAAAGAGATCTTCATTATTAGAACGGTACAAGAACGAGTTGAACGAACGAAGCGAGTTACTCGTTCTCGCAATCTCTTTCCATATAATCGCAGAGCGATAGCGAAGAAAACAGTCGTTTCTCGTTAACTACCTACACACTTTTGGATTACGACCTGGATTAGAGAAGACCGGTATATCCGGAAAAGAAAGTGGGTCGTGTCTCTCTCTCTAAAATTCGCAATTCTGAAGAACCAACCACAAAATTTCCAACGATAATCTTGTATTTTTATAAGAAAAGTTTTCTATAAAAAAATTTACTCACCTTCGGGACATGGAGTTACTGCCAGATCCTGTAAAAAAAGAAATGGAAATAGCATCAGTTACGTGAAATGAAAAAGCAGAGAGGTTGCGGACGAAGTTTTCATCTCTCAAACGTGAACGTCGAACGTCGAGCGCCGTTTACAAGATAACGGCGCTCGACGTTCGACGTTGACGTTTGAGAGACGAAAACTTCGGTCGCAACCTCGCTAGCGATAAAGCGAGATTGCGGTCGAATTTTCTCACAATTCAAACTAATAAACTCATAAATCTTCATATTTTTAGATGAAAAATCGAGGAAAATAAGGAAAAAAGCAGAAAAACAATTGAAAATAACAATGAATAACATTACGGTTTCCTTGTTTTCACGCTTGTACTCGCACCCATAATTAATTTTCTCGTAAATGATGCATCACCGAGCTGTCTCATCATTATATGGGTGGTATTTGGATAAATGAGAATTTTACATACAGACAGAAGCTGCTTGACTACTAAGATACAATTCGACCCCCCCTATAACACTGTTAATTTTTCCGTTTTATATGAATTCCATGTTGTACGAGTCACTTAGATTTTACAGATACGTGTGCCGGGCTGTGAACGGCTCACGTATTTGTAAAATTCAAGTGACTCGTACAACATGGAATTCATATAAAACGAAAAAATCAACAGTGTTATAGGGGGTCGACTGTATCTCAAACCGGTGTCTTAGACCTATTTAAATATCCTAGGCACTGGAATTTGTTTCATATTGTACACGACTGTAACACAACAAGTCATTACAATTAAAGTTTGTAATAATCCAATGGAAAACAAACATTCGAGTTCTCATAAACACAATACAATGCAGAAGTTTGTATAGCATAGTAAACAAAGTATCGTTTATAATTATAAATTAAGCACGCTAAATTCACGAATATTTATCTTCTGATTGTGTTGAATGTTCGGGTTGTAGTTCTAACTAATTTTATGTTTACAATTAGGAAATCATTGTCTACGAGTTTCTATAAAGCAGAACACGTTCAATTAAGACTTGGAATCGGTTTCGAGGATTATCTATTACCTTTTTAAACTATAAAATTATATTTTATTAGATTAGACACTGGTTATTTCTAGGAAGCCATCTAAAAGTCCCTTCCTTTTATGTGTTATAAGACATTCGAGAGAGCCAAATTGCTGGGATTACGTAAAATCAGGATTAAGGATCGATTTTTTTTCCTATTTTTCTAGCTAAAAATTATATTTTTGTTTGATATATTAAATGAATTAAGCAGCAATTTTCGGAAGAAAAGGAAAAAAAAAACAAATTAAATATATAACACAACCTGTTCCCACAATGCAGATAATCTAAGCGAGATCTGATCCTTATTAATTGCTTCCAAATGACACCTATTTATTAAAGCAGGATAAGAAGAAAATAATTTAAATATTTTAATTAGTAAAAAGATAATTTTTTTTCTTATTTTTCCGTAATTTATTCGTGGAAAGTTAGAGGTGTACTCGACTCCCTCTGATAATACTACTTTCGCATTAATCCTATTACTTAAGCTGCAAAAACAGCAGTTTGGTTCGAAATTATCGGATATCAAATTAACTGAATTATGTGAACGTTTAAGCATCTTAAATTCCTCTTTTTTCCCCTCTTTCTCTCTCCTCTTTTATTCTTCTTAATGGATAAATTCTAGCTTGATGTGAAAATTGCATTTTATCAGATATGCAAATCCATAAAGCGATTATTACTTAGCACATAAATGTTATCATTTTAATTAAAGATAAGCTCAAATATTTTCAAAACTCTGTTATAAATGTGAGAAAAATTTTATTATAGAAAATACAGTAGAAGAGTAGTGTATACGCAGTGAAATAGTTTAAAAAACAGCAATTAATTCGGAGTTTTGTAAACTAAGAGTTGGTGTTTTGTGAAATGGAGCTTGCTGAATTTATTCATATACCGTCTGTCATGAATAATACATGATTTGCATCAAGTTGAGTCCAAAATTTGCGATTCTAAACCTTTATCTTGTTTAAGAATCATAGAGAGAAAGGGAAGTGCTTATAAAACACCAGAGTTAAGCGAGTAGAGAACTGTCAAAATTCCCGAAAAGACGAAGAAAATTGAAATTTTCTCGTATCCGTTCTTTGCTGCTGACAGATATACGTAGATCCGGTTAAAATAATATTTCTGAAGTAAATTTTCTTTGAAATATTTACATTTTCTTTACTTCTCTAAACGGAACATCTGTTCTCTTTTCTATAATACAGAAACTTTCAATTTTTTTTTTAATACATAAATACGTTGTATAGATACTGCTAGTTGGACTATCGCAGCTTCTGGCAGTTAGGTCATCGAAACTGCTTGTATAGTTTATTAGTAACCATCATTTGTACCACTAATTAGTGCGAATAAACTAAAATGCTATTGATCATTACATTAGAATTGATTGTGATAGATTCAACAGAGAAAAATGGCAGAAAGGAATCCATAAGAAATAATTGCAATCATATAATTCGAAACTCTTATAATTGAAAAAGTTTGAAAGAAGCAAACGATTTCTGATCTTGTTTCTATTCTGACGTGGTACCAACAGACACAAAACGAGATCCTTCAAACAGAAGAGTGCAATAGCATCATCGAATATCGATCGATAATGATAACAACCGAGGTGGGAAGACAACATTTGCCTTCGATACTTATTACTATACTTTCGCTTCGTTCAATGATAACAGTAAATGGATGGCAATAACATTGATTCCGCTGGGAAACGACCCCCAAAAAAACACACGCCTCTTCAGATGAAATCTAATATTTTGCATCTCGCACCAGTTTAAAATACGAAAATTTCTAACGTTATGCGTATTTTTTCTTTCTTTATATTTATAACATGTTTTTAAGTATTGGTGAGGATCGATAGATGAAGAATTTTAAATCGTTTATTACTTAAAAAAGAGGGTTTTTTTTGTCTTAAAGTTGATATAATTAGCTTTATTTTTATGTAAAATTATCTTAAATATGTTTTAAAATGTGCTAAAGATCGATTCTTGATGATAATAGTTATTGCTCCTTTCTAAGATGCTACTATATTATGATAATTGGTACTTGTAAAATGCTGTAACCATTTTAAAAAACAACTATTAACTTACATTTAATGATACTACTAATGTCTTCGTTATCATTGCTCATATCTGTGTATCAATAATCATTTTTTGAAGATGCCGCCCGATGTTTTTTTTAAGATATTAGTGATTAGTATCAAAAGGTAATCATTAAATTTACCAACGATATCCTAAAAGATAATTGAGTAGTGATTATTAAATGACTTTTAAAAATTTTAACTGCTTATTTGCAGTTTTTAACGGTTCTTATTTATATAGAGGAATTCTTAGTATTCTATTTCTTCTTTTAGTACGAACATAAGTTTGTTTCCTAAATTATAGGAGAGAGTAATATGGTAAGTAGGTTATTGACGATATGGTTATTGGCTGCTTCAAATTCGATGATTAGGTGAAGGAAGGAGAAGAGAAGAGAAAAATAGGAGAAGAAGAGGACCAAGAGAGAGGGAAAAATGAAAAAGAAGATTTAAAGAGAAAGAAAGATGAAAAAGAAGAAGACGAAAATGGTGAAAAGGGAAATGAAGATTTGAAGGGAAAGAGAGGGATGAAAAGGATAATGGGGAGAAGATTTGAAGAAACAGAGAGGAAAAAGTGGAAAAAAATGGTAAAGGAGAAGGGAGAAGATATAAAGGAAAAGAAAGCGGAGGAGAGGAGAGAAGAAACATAATAAAAAAGAGCATAATTGTGTTTTTACTTCTGCATAGAAGTCAATTCTTCCTCTTCTTCTTCGAGCAGATTTTTGAGAGGTGAAAAACACTCCAAAATAAGCCGATCAATTGTCTATTTACTTTCCTTAAAAAATAATAATAATAAATAAATTTCGCGTACGGAATAAACACTTAAAATGCTACTCATCTCGAGCCACTTACACAATGCAGTGCTATTAGCAGAAATCAACTGTCTTTTCTTTTTTTCTCTTTTTTAATAATTACCTAACGACGGTTCCTCCAACAAGGCGATTATCATTTCCTTTCATAAACAAAGACTCCATCAATTACGCTCAAACTAATGATTGCATTCCTCAAAAATCGCATCGACTGTACTCGTCGCGTGACTCTCTCCACCCCGTACAGGCGCAATATTTATTAAAAGGAGCAAAAAAAACTCAACTAAAAAAGAGCTAGGGATAAATTAATTTGATTTTTAATTGACTTTCCTCTTAAGAGAAGCGGCAGAAGCCATCGAGTTAATAAACTTTTTCGTTGGCAATAAAGAAAAATGTCTGTAATTAAAGTTAATAAGACAATCCATTACAGCTGATCCAATGGAGAATTAACTAGAGGAAGTGCTCTACTGATATATATTAATGATATTTTTGATACAGATGATACTCTTAACTTAATGCATTATTCGATTATTATTATCTTAATTAATTCCGATGACGTTTTGAATGTTGCGGGTGATATTTTCTGCTCGTTTTACTCGTCTCGAACTACGATTATTGTTAACTATCAGCGATATTTAAGTAGATAAAATTTGTAATTACTGTTAATTATGTGAATTTTAACTAAACGATACGCCATTTGTTATCTTGTTTATCAATTTTATGAAGGAAGAGGTGATGAAAGTTTACGTTTATAATGTCGTATCAACGTAAATAATCGGTACAAATGGTAATCGCACAGGATAATATTGCTTGGGAACTAAAAAACACCTAACTTATGGTGCTCGCCTGGACAACTAGACGATTCTTTTATGTAATACACACTACTATCTTGAGATATTTATGTATAATTCTGTATATAATACGGTTTTCCAATTAGTATAATAGATCGCGATTACCTTAAGATTCATCTACATTTTTAGGAGGAATTCACACTAGATATTCCTCAAAACTGAGAAAAATGTTCTTTAACACTAAATTGTGTGTACTTACAGTGGGTTTATATATGTAAGAGTCATCTATAAATATCGAAATGGGACGTGTAGGGTGCAAAAATGTTAATAAGTTACATTCGATTCCCTTAAAAATTTGAAAATTTCGTGTTTAAAACAATAATATAATGTTCTATATTGTAAGAAAATAGCGTAAATGCTATTTTTTCACCATTTACAACAGCATTTGCACACACTTTTGTGTATGTTGTACTAACTTTCTAGTACAATGTTTAATAGTTAACAATAGGAACTAAATTACATTTAAATTCTCTCTCGTTTCTCGTGATAAAATAGCATTTATCAAAATATTCACGATTTATACACGATGAAGATTTATCATCCCTCAAGGCAAGAGTGGCTTTGCGGTTCCAACTTCAACGACGGACACAAGCCAGAAAGGGGATGCAAGAAATGTGGGGGTAGGAAATTTACATTAAGCGATTGTAGATGTCTGTAATTTAGAAGATTCCAATTAAATCGGAAGTGGAAGAGAGGTATAAACAATTAATTTCTAGAAAGACGGAAGGCTTTACGCTTCCTTCTGTCTAGAAATTGATTGTTCTGTTCATTTTGGGAAACTAGCATCTCCAATCCGACTGCTGCTGCAATTAATTTACCTGAAGAGAAGTCGGAATTTTCTCTATTCTTCTATTAAATTCCCAAGAAAAAAAAATATTTTTCTAATGTTTCCGAAAGTTAAATCGGCTTATAAAGTCTCTAACTTTCTCGGAAGTGAATAATCATTGCTTAGATTGTCCCTCACAGTGTCAGATATTCTAATGATTATGTTTACTTACACAATCTCTAGAATAATCGACTGCGAGTTTAGAATATCTACAACATTATCTTGTAATTTGCAGAATATTCCCCATATATTCACATGATACAAGTAACCAGAAAACCATAGAATAAACACTAAATAATTACTATACAATTCGCGAATATTCACTAGGTAATCACTCAATATTCACCAGAGACATTCCTCATATAATAATAGAATGGTTCACTACATATTCATAACATTACAACTAGAATATTCATCATAAAATCGTGGAATAGCCATTAGTTAATTGTTGAAATAATCATTATATATTTACCAGAATATTCACCAGATACTCGTGAATAATAATTAAAATAGTCAATACATAACCAATGAAATAGTTGTCAATCGATCCAAGAAATGTTCTTCGTATAAATTATTTGCCACATAAACATAGAATAGTCGCATAAATGCTGGAATTTATCCCATTTTCATCTCATAATTACTAGAATATTCAGTAGATGATACGAAACCGTCAACACATAAATATTAGAATTGCCGGTACATAATTGTTGGAATTAATAGTCAAGTAATTAATAGAATGTATAAAACTGTCATTAATCATTAACAAGCAATTACTAGAAGACTCATATAATAATAGAACGTTCAGCATATTGTTAATGAATATAAAACAGTCCATTAATAATCTTCATCTATAAAATAAAATAACCAAAATATATGAAAATCGCCTCTCAAAATGGCCAAAAATGAGGAGAAAATCACCTCTCAAAATGGCCAAAAAAAGGAAAAATTTACTTCCCAAAATGGCCAAAACATCGTCCAGAATTAACTAAAACAGTAACAAAAACAAAAAGAAAAAAAGGAAGAAAAGAAGAAAAAGAAAAGGACGTAACCATAACTGCTGGTCATAGTTTATCGTGAACAAACGTGGAAAAGAAATGGCTTCAAGTCGTTACAATTTACTGTAAAAAGATAAGTTTTGTCGACAGTTAATAAATAATGAATGAGCGATTCGAGTTGCCACGTGAATGGCGCTATGGAGTATTATTCCAGACGATTATTGATTTCCAGCGGAAGAGCTTTTTGATAGGCAGAAACAATTTAGCAATACAATTTTTATCGACCATCCTCCGAGGTCAGTCGAAAATCCTATCGTTTATCGACGCCGGCGAAAGGTCTACGAATTGATATCGCCTCCAATTGCTCACCTATAAAAGAATTTATTTACTCCCTCCGAGTATCTTGCAACGGATAGCAGCCATTCAAGATATATTACGGTGTAAATGATGATAAACAGCAAATGGTAAATACACATCTGGGAGCACGTCTTCCACTTCAATATTTCTCACTACCTAAACCATTTATCTGTCACTACACGCGCCGAATCTTCCAGTAAACACTAGTAGAATATCCACCCTCCCCGTTCGTTCCCCGATTAAATTCCGTCCCACTCTTTAATATTCGCAATTGGTCATCTAAGAGTTAATTAAATTTTATTGGCCCGTTTCCACGGTAACTGTTGCTACGGGTCGTTCGATTTTCCTCTATTAAATTTTCATCAATATCCATTCGACATCTCTTCCGCGGATCCTAAGAGGTTGATGAAATCTCCGGCATCTTGATGCTAGAAGATGCTCTTGTTACGCGACTCTAAGCTCCATTTATTGCTTCCGTTTTACTGTAAAACACGGTATAACATTGTCTTTCTATCGACCACGTGTTGAAGACGAAGGCAATTTAGTACAATCAGAATTTGTCGTCGATAAACAACCGAAAAAAGGGTCATCTTTCGCGTAATTTCCGACGAGATATCGATCAAATTCCAGTTTAAGTAGGTTTAAAATTCGATTTTAGCATATTTTCGCGTGTAAAATTAGCATTTACGTGATTGATAAAGTAGTTATCTCGGATGTTATCGAGAAATAATTTGCTTCTCTTTAATCAAATCACCATATTTATATGCAACTCCAATTGCGGCTTGTTTATTCGTTTTGCCGGACGAAGAAAGCAATGAGCGTGGAAATTCTTTGTAATTCGCTAGCATGGCGGAAGAATGGTCGAAAACAATTACTTCCAACTCAACAATCGATGCCGTTGATGAATTCTTGTTGCCAAAATTAACGTCACTCGCCTGGAAGCGCGCATTAGATAAAGATTCATTGGGATGTAACAGATGCCGTGTTGATTTTTTTATGGCTTACACCTGATTTTATCAATATAAATGTTGGAAAAATGTGTAATTTTATTTAAAAAATCCGACAAAACTTTAACAATAGAAGACAAACGAAAAAACAGAAGCAATTAACAAGAAACTGGTCAGAAAACTCGAGAAATTTCACAAATATTTTTCAATTTTTAAAGATTTTTTTTTTGTTTCTTTTCTTTCAAAAAAAAAACGATTTTAGTTGCTTTTAGAAAGTGAAGACGATTTTTCTGGCTAGAAAGATTCTTCCAAGTGAATTTTTCCATAAGCAATTTCCTGTCATTTTATACGTCGCCAAGAAATTTTTGATAATGAAAGCTGTCTTGCAGGGTGTGAACGTGATTTTATTTTTATCGCTACTTCATTAAATTAGACACGAAGAGAACGAGAGAAAAATTCGCTAAAATCTCTCTCCTTCACACTTCACTAATAGACCCGAAATGCTTAATAAATAATGACCTTTCTTCTTCCTTCTTCTCTTACGATTTGCGTCGTCGTAAATAAATTCATGCGCCTTTTGTTGCTGCAATATGTAAATTTGATGCATTCGCCGCCCGAAATTTTGCTAAATTTAATGCATTTTGCCCATAATTTCGCCTTTTTTAAATCGTTGTTCCACGTGACTCAAATGACACAAGATTAACCTTGTCATTCGGACAATGTTGCAATCTCGGCTAAGAAAAATTAATGAATTAATTACGTCAGAAAAGTAAATATATATATTATTCAAATACAATTCTCCAGTACCCATGAGAATGTAAGTTTTCCTCATTCTCGGGTCTTCTACAGCAGTATACCTGCAATTTTTCATCCATTCGACTCTTAACCCATGGTCTTGCATCAGACCTGTGCTTACAGAGCTCATATTAATGCAATTTGCAACATACTCCCGATTCTTAAAGCCTACATTAATGCATCTTGCAACAGACGGAGTCCATAGAGCCTATAATAATACAATCTGCCACATTTCCGAAATCGAAAGATCCGGGTTCGAGTTTGGATAGGATCCATTAATTGGTCTTAGCGATTGGAGCCAACTTACAGAGATTAGAATATCTTATTAGTGAGGCACCGAAGGCTATTGGATAGCCTTCTGCACCAGTGTTACCTTCATTAATCTCCGACAGATGGATTTATAGCTAAAACCAGAAAGCTGTTCTTTCTCTAAAGCCTATTAATCACGTTGTTTCTGGTGGTTGCGCGACCAAGCATGGAGATCAGCAAAAAGAAAAGTACTTGCTAACTTCTAAGAAAACACTAAGAGGTCATAGTTCAGGGTTCTAACTTGTAAGGTCGTAAGTCAGTGATCAGCTACACATCACTTTGTGTATTAGACGATGATCTTTTCTATTGTAACAAGAAAATGCTTGGATAAAATTGCGAGTAATTAACGATCCGAAATCTTGTAATCTTGGCTCGAACCCGTGACCTGAAAACGGGACAGAGGTCGCAGGATTTTATTGAATACCTGAATAAAATCTTCAACTTTTCAAGGAATGGATCACAGGACGACAGAATTTTATATAATTAAACCCGAAATAAAATCCTGGAGTCTTCATCCATATGATCCTGTTTATCGCAGGAAGATATTCTTCTAAAAATATGGAAAAAACCTTTTAAAAAATCTTACATCTCATCATCATAAATCTCAACCTAATCATACATTATACAAAGGATTCTTATTCATCCTTCTTTGTTATTTTGCACAGTAAACCCGAATTCTAGTCCAGCTACAAAAATGAAAAAATACAGCATTTTCTATGCAATTTTAAAGTAAAAATCTTGAATAAATTTTAAAAAAAATCGCTGAAGCGAGTCAAATTTTTCATTCTAAACACATCGCATTCTTTATTTTGTGACTTTCTTCCCTTATATTTTAATATAAAATACGTTTTCTGGGCTTAAATTTATTCCAGATTTATCCAGAAACCGTTGAATTTAGTAATATCATATTTATTTAACTACCGTTGCACTAAACTTAATTAACGCGGTCCAAACTAGATCACCGGATTCTAATTATATATAGCAGTTTATCCAAACTCTTTAATTAATTAGCTTAGAGAAACTAAATTAAACTAAAAATTTGACGTGTTTTAATGTATTTAAACCAAGTTTGTAGTTAATTTTATCATTTTCTGAAGAGAAAACTTATCTTTCCATCACTCCTTTGCACGATGAGCGATGGTTTAGTCACACAGAGCATCCTTCCTCACTAACTTAGACAATTTACTAAATTCATTTTGATGTAAAACTATAAACAAAACGTATAATTAACCTTATTATTTGTCACAACCTGGCTAAAGATGTTGGAAATTAACAAGCTGATATCTACTTTTATAATTAATTATTTCGAAAAATAAGACGTTGGTGATGTTAATTCTTAGGAATTTATCACCTTTCCTTCTTTGATGGTTTAAATTCGAAGTTCTCAATGTAATTAATGTTCTCTAAGCGAGGTGTTTCTGAAGATTCTTCCGTTAAGTATGCTCTTTCGTGTATAAGACATTAGTGCTAAATGTGTTCCTCTTCTCTATTAATATGTTTCTACACAGCGATATGACGATAACACTTGTGTTAAAAACTTGTTTCTGTTTCGTACAATTAATATTACACATTTAAATAAGGCAATAGTTTGTTTCTTATTTAGTAAAGTCAACACAATATACAAAAAGAAATGTTTTACTCTTTCTAGTTATAATGTATTAAATGGAAAAATGGAGTGTTTTCACGTATTCTCGAGCTTAAGGAAGGACAGACAGCCAAACGACAGTGGGAATTTATATTTAAATTTAACATCTTTATGTTAAAGAAACAAATTAAATCACTTCTAAAGTGTTTACAAAGAATGCATCGATAGCAGCAAAGGGTTATTCATTAATTAAATTTCAATTTTTGAAAACAGCCCAAAGGAAATTTTAAACTTATGCAAATATTTTGAAGAATTCCAACAACACATTAAATCCCTTCAAGTCAAATTGTTATAAAATAAATTATTAATGCTATTGTTCCAGATTCTTACGAGATTAATGTAATTGAAGTAAATTCACGAGAGGAGGAAGATGCTTTAATCTTTGAAAAATCCCTTTAATTTTAGTCAAATTTATCATTTTCTTAGCCAAATTTTAAGTAAAAATTCACGCGTATAATTACCTAAATATCAATTAGGTTGTACAAAATTAGCGTTAACAAACTTTAACTCGTGATTGATGCGACTAACTTGCTATTATTATCCACTTGCTAATGAGTTTGATCGATTTTAACCTAGACGGGTCCCTATTAGTTTGTGTTTAACGCTTTGGATGCTGATGAAAACACTTTTAGAGTTATAGAAAAGCCAGAAAGATCCCCATTAGTCTTTGTTTAACACTCTTCGAGTATGAAGAAAACACTTTATACAACCTTTAGAGTTACAGAAAACCAAGAAAGACCCCCTATTAATCTGTGTTTAACGCTAGTGGTTGATGATGAAAACATTTTATACAGTCTTTAGAGGTTAGAAAAGATCGAGAAGGACCCTTATTAATTTATATTTAACACTCTGAACCATTAAACTTCGATGAAGTATGGAAACTTTCGTAAGAATTTACTTGACTTTCAATTCCACACACAAAAGATTCTCATTAAACATATGTATAAACACTCGAATTTGAACTAAATGTAGAAAACTTTCGATAGAATCGAGTTAAATTTAATTTTGTTTACAATTAAACAACTTTAGAAAGGTTTATTTAAACAATTATTTTAATAATCAAACAAAGCATTACTGATTTTCATACAATGCCTGCAGCTCTTCATTAATTATTCTAACTTTGTAACACGATAATGTTTGTAAGAATAACAATTTTGAATTAAAATTTTCGTATTAAGAAGAAAGAAATTACATATAAACAATGATTTAAAAATCACTCATCTGAACTGAAATTCCACGTTAAAGTGTCAGTTATTCGGAGGAAAGAGCTAAATTTTGCTCAAATTTACCATTATATGAGTTTATCTAATAAAATCTTGTTAAAATTTCTTAAACTTAATAATAATTAACGTTTAATATAATTATTTTTAATATCTTTTACACCGATTAAAAAATCTAATCACGTTGTACTCGTTGTTAGATTATATGGATTAATCCGGATCACGCGTAAGATTCTCTACATCTGCCTCTTCCATTAACTCTAATGCCCACGCAGGATTAATCAATGCCACACGTGGGTCACGTGTCTCGAGTGACGGATATCCGCCCCCGAGTAACAGAAAATGTAATTATCATTGGAGTTAAAGAGTAAACGACGTTATAATTATATCCCACTTTGGCACCGTCACGAATTTTACAACGGCAGGGGGAAAAACAGAGATTATGGTTTTAAAATTACGTTTTTTGAGTTAAATGCCACATTTAAATTCACCTTCTTTGACGAAAAATATAGAGAATCTTCTCCCGAAAGAGGCACAAGGAGGAGAGATTCCCATTTGAAACCACTGATTTCTTTCTGTAGTTTAAGGGATTATCATCGTTGAAATTAAGGAAAAATATTCACGCATAGCACGCATTCTGAACAGAAATTTTCGGTTTCGGCTCTCTCTTCTGTAATTAAGTATAGTGCAATCATTAACTGCAGCACGAAGGCCTTCGGAGCACTTTGCTAAGTGGTCAGTTGCATGTCAGTGGACTGTCTATCGAATGCTTAATATGTTGATTCTATTTGGTCACAGCTGCCTCTTCTCGCACCCTTAAACACAATTAGGGTCGATTATACGGTTTTCGAAGTGTTGCAGTTTTCGATATTCTCGCCTGAAGCTCACCAATCGAGAACTACCTAACAACGTTACACGCCAGAATAAATAAAAAAATTGTATAAAATAATACATTTTAAACGTTTAATTCTTAATTTAGCAATTAAATAATTTATAAATATCAAGATGAAATATTTATATCGTTGTAAAGAGTGCTTCACTGCTAAACACCCAAAAATTTAACCGATTATTTTCGATTTTATTCATTCAAAACTGAGAAAAATAATTCATGTTTTTGTCTTAAAAACGTTTTAATATTTAATTATTGTAATAAAATACAATTAGATTGCTGAAATTTTATATTTTGATGCGAATTTTTTGTTTTCTGCAAGAAATACCAGGCGAGTACTAAGAGAGAGCTGCGAGTTCTGTAATAAAAATACAGTTTTGGGCAATAAAACATTTATTTAAAAGAAAAAAAACGTGTTAAATCTAAAAAATATCGATTAAAGTGTAAAAAAATGTAATTTATAAAGCGTTTAACAAGCCGCGAAACGACAGTAAAGAAACAGAGAGAACGTTGAAAACGAATGACAAATTGAAGTGTTTGAAACAAATTATTAAAAAGATTCTGGTCCAAACAATATTTCGAAAATCTCATAACTTGAAAGAAAACTTCCCAATGCATTTATTAGATTAAAACGTTTACTTTTATAAATGGCAGAAGGGTAAAAAGAGAAAAATTCTTCTCCTTCCTCCAGATAAGGCACCATTCCTGGCTCCGTTCTGTTTTCTTTTTTGTTTTATTTTTCATATGAAAAAATATTGATATTGCAAACTCTAACGGTTTTATCGATATCTTCTATATCTAAAAATTCAAATACTTTTCTTAGAATGGAAGGAAATGTGATTGAAAGTCGCGACACTTACTGGCTCCAAGTGACCATCTTCAATTTCATTCTTCCAATTTTGGATGCATAATATAAGTCAAATATATTTCAAAATGCTAGTTAAAGTATACCTTTAAGAGCAGAATATATAAATTTATTAAAAAAAGTAAATAAATCCATCAAAAATAGAACTAATCAACCTTCTGTCACAAGAATTACATCTAGTGCAATTGCCAAAAATCATTGTCGACGTTGAGATGTATCGTAATATCACGAAGAAGCCACGAACAAGAGCAACACAAGCGAGTAATGTTTTAAATTATACAACCATTCTTCTGTCCTATTCCTGAAGTTCCGCAGAAGACACTAGTAATCCTCGAACTATCGGTTGGAGAGTGAAGGTATAAATGTTATAAAAACATTACTAAAATTAAATTATATTTTTATATTGTAGAATTTGGTTAGAGAATTGCTAGAGGGTAAAATATAAATCACGAAAAAACTTTATAATAAATGTCTACATTCGAAACAAAAGAAAACAGAGAGAGTAATTAAGACATTGAGTTAAAACAGATGTGAAAGTTTGTGTAATTTTTAATTTTATTTTGCTGTTGTAGTTGGAAATTTTTATGTAAATTATAAAAAGAAACTTTTTATTTAAAAACTCTGCATTTAAGGTACATAAAACAGAAGTTTTTAAAGGAAAAGATTTTAAATTTATCCAGGAAATAGATAAAAATTTCAGAAGTTACCATAAACCTTTCAGAATATCTTAGATTTTATTAAAAATTTATCGTCAAGATTTTCTTCTTGAGATAATTTTAAGACAATTATATAAAACCAATAGTTAAATTATAGAAAAGCTCACCAATGGCGTGCAGATAAAACCACCGAATATTTGGTCCTCACCAACTGAATGGTAAAATGGAATTTCTAGGTTTTCTTCACTTAAATAGAAGTCACTTTCCCATAGAAAGCTCACCCATCGCTACGTATTTCGCAGCCAAAACCTCAGACTAAACCAAAAATTTAACAATTGAACAACAATATTGAATTATCGAGTAATTTCAATTATTGACATTGAAATAGCTCTTGAAATGACATTAAAGCATTGTTTGCTAACTACAATAAAATATCACCGAAAAATCCATTGTTTGCCGATATATAATACTCTGGAATCATTAAAATTATCTCTGCAAACAATAAAGTATTATGATTTTAAAATTACGCAGAATTTCAACTATTAAATTAAATCCTTAATAACTATTGCGTGGTGATATTTGGCTTACAGAAGCAATTAATCCTACATTGATTAATAAAGAAACATTACACAGTGATATTAAATGTTCATGTTTTTGCATAGTATCAATAGTACTGTTTTGCAAAAATCTACTAAAGACGAAGGATTCTCGTTGACTGAAGCAAGAAACCCTTCTGCAAAACCAAATTTTAACAGATTCAAAGCGAAATTTTGTCTCGATATTTATAAATCTATGAAAATGTATCGAAAGGAACTTACTGTTTGTAGTAGCAAGAGATACGAAAAATGCCACTAATTCTTTTACGTCTCGCCACATCACTTTTCACGCATCTGTTACCCTGTGCGATAGGGAAAGGTATCGGGGTTATCACGAAATCTATCGTGTTTGACGCGGTTTTCGTGACAAAACAGGCACACCTCGAACGCAAACCAAATTACAAAATGGTAAACGGAGTACAAATCGTAAAGTTTCGCTGGAAGAAAACTAGAAAACAAAGATAAACTTTGAGATTTTCTAACATTAACGGTAATAAATGGCGTGTTTATCATCAAATTCTAGAGGTAATTCCGATGTTACTTGTTAAATTGACTAGGAAGAAGATAATGCGGTAAGTTGCCCAATTATAGTGTAAAGAAGGTAGAAAAAAAGAGGAAAATTAGAATAAATTTACAGATTTATCAGTGGTTTCTGATTCGAAATTGCATTCTTCTAACGAAAATCTCAATGATTTTTTAATGGAAACCATCACAAGAAGAACGAAGAAAATAATGTCCAGCGGTGCCATACAGAAAAACCAAGCTATAAATCACAAATGTACAACGAGGAAATAAGAAAGTAATAATGAATTTAAAGATTTTCTAGCAATTAGAAAGTTAAAATGGCCCCCTGTTACGGAGAATCTTAATTATTTTGACGCGGAGTAAGCTGAACTACTGTCATTATTAAGGATGAAGGGAATGATGTCCAGAACATAATGAAGCTATAAATTTTATGATTTTAGTAGAGGAACAAGAAGATGAAGTTAGAATTAGAGATTTCCCAGTAATTTACAGTATAAATGACACGTTTCTGATACGATACGTAGGATGGACAGTTTTAAGTGAAACCACGTTGTAAGACGTGCGATGCTCGATTTAATTTTACATTTTCTCTCTCCCCTAAGCTTTTCAATTACTATTTCTTTTGACGCCGTCAGTTAACGAATATAATGAAATTTTTATACCGTGAAAGAGCCATTTGGTGCACTTCGATCTGCCATAACATGCACCATAAGTCTTCCGTCCATTCCGAAAATTTAATGAGAAACCGAGACAGAACGTCTCCGAGAAGGAATAACTTATCGATTACATTATAATAATAGAAGACAAGTTAATCCAGATAGAAGACAGGAGAAAGAATAGCGCTGTTAATACTGCTTTATGTGGACCACGTCATGCGATCGATACCCAACTTTGACTTTTAATGGGGTGCTTAAGGTTCACCGACAAAGTTTATAAGCGCATTTTTTGACTTTTTCAGCTTACAATTTTGTTAAAAATGTATTTTGAAGATGAGAAAATGGAGGAATTTTGTATTTTTGAAATAATTTTTTTTTTGATTTTTTTGAATCTCCTCCCCTCACACTGCATTAACTTAATCACATCAGTGGTTCTTCAGACCGTAGAATTGATGTCAACGCATGAAGAAAACGCACCAACCCTCTTCGAGAGCTGATCTTTTTTAAAATTTACACGGTAATTTTTTAAATTTTCGAATGTTTTTCGAATTCAGAATTCAATAAATATCTATAAATCACATGTAATTTTTATTTAAAAAAATCAATAAAAACTTGAGTGTTGTTAATTTAAAAATTCATACAAATAATGTGCTTTATTTTTAACACACGCAGCACTAAAAATAACAAGTTTCTTTTTAAAAAATATATATCATTTCTTCGTGCAGTATTTATTATTTTCGTCTATAAAATGCAATTTTTATACTAAAAAATCTTTGTTTTAGTACAAAAATAAACTCCTCTCTTCTAAAAACGATTATAATTCTCTAAAATTCAAATTATATGTAGAAAATACTGCAGTAATTTACCTAAAAAACATCGCTTCTCTATCAAAAACATTATATTTTGTCTGAAAAAACATCATAAAAATCATCGTAAATTCCTCTTCAAAAAAACTATGAAAATTATCTAAAAATTCCACTTTTCTCTGCAATTTATAAAAAAGAAAAAATCAATTTTCTTCAATAAAAATCACACCAGTTTTTCAAAAAACAATACCACTCTCTTCTAAAAACTACTACACCTTCCTTCGTCCTACTGAAAATCTCCTACCAAAAAAAAAACTTCCGGACTATTTTCTAATATAAATATAAAATATATTTAAAAAAATCTACTACATCCTACTAAATTCTTCCAAAAAATCACTCTAAAAACTATTTTCTTTCACTTCTAAGAAAACACTTTTTATAAACTATTTTCGAAGAGTCTCTTCTGACACGAAAGAAAGAAACTTCAATCAATAGAAATCAAAGAAAGAAGAAGAAAAAAAAATCAGAAAAAGCTGTTTATTTTATTTATTTATATGATTTTCTTTGATATTTTCTGATATTTTTTGAAGTTGACGTTTATAAATTTCACCAGGAATGAGTCAACTTGGGAGTTACAACGTCTAGACTCGCTAATCTACAACGTCTCTACTTAACAGAATGAATCTTTTTTTTTACTTATAACATCTAAAAATACAAGAATTTCCACGTTATTTATCTTTTCTTTCAATAGAAATTCACTAGAAAATTATACAAAATCATCACGAAAGTCAGAAACTGTTTTAGAAAACAAAGGGATCTTCGGAGGAAACTACCAAAATAATAAATTTCTTCGAAGTTTTTTCAGTGGAATGTTAAGAAAAAAGCGTGAAATAAAATTTTTAAACATATTTTTAAAAGATTTATCAATATTTTTATAAATTTTTCTTCATTTATCATGTGCAGCGCGTATCCTTAAAAAATAATTTAGGATTACCAAGAGTAAAAGATGGATTCTTCAAACAAAACACGTATCAAACTCGAAAGTTTTTTTTATATTTCTAAGAAAATTATTAATTTGAAACTTGAAAAAAAAATTGTGTGTTTTTCTTTGAAAAATTTCACATTTATCTTTATTATTTTCTAAATTTTCAACGTTTTCTAACGTTTAAAATGAAAACTTTTTTGCATTAATGTATAAATTTCATTAATTTTTCTTAAAATTTTACTGAAATTACTATTAAAATCCTGATATAATTCGTCATCCTTATAAAATTTCACATAAATCATGCAAAAATTACAACTTTTTAACGTTCTTAAAACGATTTATCGAGTGAAATCCCATTGAAAACACGAAATATTTGAATAAATTTCACACAATGTAGATTTTTTTTCTACATTTCAACAAAATTTCAGGTGAAACTCCACAAAATATCTCATTCTCGACCGAAAATTCCACTTAAACCATCAAAAATATTTGGGGTTTTCGAACGTTTAAAGCAGCTTTTAAATGACTTAACTGTAGAAATTTTATTAGAAAATGAAATTATCTGATTAAATTTTACATATTCAAAAAAGTAATTTCATTAAAAATCCAAAAAATATAATCAAAATCTTCAAAAACAACTCCATTTAAACCTTTATCGCCAATATTTTTAGCCACCAAAAATTTGGCAATTTCTAGTGGTTTTTTGCGATTTTTTAAATTTTTCAGTAGAATTTTTTTTTTGAAATTTTGCCTGAAAAATGAATTTATTTTCCTCAAAATTTCCGAGGGAAAAATCCAATAAAACAGAAAGGAACGAGAAATTAATTAATTGTATTTCGTGTAATTAAATTTTATCTTAAATGATTTTTAATGAAATCTTGGTCGAACAGAATTCAAATTTGATTCAAAATACCTTTAAATTTAATTATTTTATTGCCCCTTTTTAACAATTTGTGTAAATGTTATTCAATTCGTAAATAAATAAATAATTTAAACAAATTTCTGCCTGACGAATTTTTGTGGCACGACCCGAAAACGGTGCATTTCTTTTTTTCCTTGGTAAATAAATAATTTTTATGGTAAATGTGTGAAAAAATCGGTAATTTCTGCTTATAAAATCAGCAATTTATCGGTAAATATCTTTAAAAACGAGTGTATTTTTACTGAAAAATGAACAAAGGTGTAACAAATATGCCTTAGAAATTACGTAATTTTCTCTTGGAAATGAATTTTGAGATTTAAGAAATATTTTTTTTCCTGTAGAAAATAAAAATAATTACATTTTTTTTAAAAATGTTTTATTGAGTTGCATTTTATCCATTGAATATGTTTTTTATTAATACACGCGATATTTCATGCTGTAATTTTATATGTTATTTACTTATTTTTTGCAAAAATAAATTGCGATTTTTGTGCAAAATTGATCATTTTCTCTGTAAAAAATCATTCGTGTTTACCGGAAAGCAAAAATTGTTTTTCCTTCGAAGAATTATTGCTTTTTACTAAAAAATATTCAATACGTTTACTAAAAATATAATATATTTCTCTGAAAAAATTTTTCTTTTCTGTTTTTAATCCTACTTTCTATTCGAAAATTACCATTTTTACAGAAAAATCGATATCCTTTGCCATAAAACTTACTATTTTACTTGGAAAAATTGCTATTTTCTACTAAAACTACTGCTTTTACTGAAAGAAACTACCGTTTAATACCGAAAAACTACTGTTTTCTACCAAAAGAATACCGTTTCCTACTAAAAGAAATACCGTGCCACTGAGAAAATATTATTTCTATTAAAAATTATTTCTACAAAATATAATACTTTTTCTACTAAAAAAAACTATAATTTATACTGAAAAAAATAACTTTTCTACTAAAAAAAACTACTGTATATACCGAAAATTTAATTTCTCTACTGTAAAACCTACTGTCTCTACTAAAAGAAAGCGGGCAACGTTGTTGCTGAACTTTTCCGAAATTCTTTATTTGTTTCCATCCTTAATAATTGCTATCATTACTTTTATAACTCTTCGGCTTTGTTCTGGAGATATTAAAAAGTGGTCCGTATCTCCCGAACCAATAGTCCGATTTTCCTGAAAATTTCTACAAACATTTCTCTTTAATCCCCAAACTTTCCTGAGAAATTTCAGAAATTTTCGAAAAAAATCGAGGAAGTTATTAAGCTTCAAAAATGGGGAATAAACTCGTGCCCCGCAAACACTATTATTTCATAGCCTACCTACCGAAAAAAACCCAATATTTTTTTGCATTTCTCCGTGTTTTAAGAGATTCCCCGGTCCAAAAATGTAAAATATCTTTAGTGGGGGTCATTTTTTTAACCTATGGCCGTACTTCGCCCTCTGTTAAATATAATAACCGTGAAAGAAAACCGGGTTTTCTACTACAAATGTCTGATTTTTTTTAATAGATAACTGTTTTGTAGTACTTTTGAGGTAAAAATTGTATTAAAAACATTAATTAATGAGAATTTTTCAAGAAAAAAAAACATTTATTTTTTACAAAAATTGAGTATTTTTAACAAATATTTTCTTGGCAAAAGCTATTTTTACCTGAATATGATGCATTTTCAATGAACGGTTTTATTTTCCATTGAATATCATGATTTTTTTTCCTCTTGGAATAAAAAGAAATCAGTTATTATTATTTTCAATACAGAATATTTATAAAAAAATATATTTTACTTCTGTGTCCTTCTTTTATTCATAAATTGTTATTTATAAATATAAAATTCTGTATTGAATAAAAGTATTTGTTATTGGAAAAAAAAAACATAAAATTTGTGTTATTTCTGTGCAAAAATTAATGCTTTTCTCCGGAAAAATCAATCGTTCTACGATGCAAAGCTAGAAAAATCACTCAATTTTTCTCAATAACCTGAAAATTTGTATTGTTTTTCTAAAAAGGAATTGATTTCTCAGCAAAGAACACTAATTTTAGAGCTTCTCAGTATTAAATTACACTCGAAATATTGATAAACATTCAAAATTTACAGTAAATAAGCAAAGTAAACACTAGAAAATTTCAAAATTTGCATAAATTACTCGCTCGTAATCATTATCAACATAAATTGGCTTAAGAAATTTCAATTTTATTGTATTTTTAACGTCGTGTAAAGTAATTGAACCCGTTACTAAACAATAATTAATTAGAAAATTATTTATAAAAAAATTAATTTCGACACCAAACACATTGTTTATAACGAAAGATAATTTACTACAGATAGTAAATTATATATTCTCTGCGGGCTTGTATCACCGAGAATAATGCTCTGCATTAATGGTAATGAAGTGAAGTCGATTGGTAATGAAGAAATTATTCAAATATCATCTTGTTCGATTGCTTGATGATAGAGAATTTATGCAGTCGGTCTTCTAGTACCTTGTATAAGTGCTGTGTACTTGTATACATCTTGTAACTAAGAGATTCTGAATGATTTAACTTCTAAACTTATGTCTGATTAAGGATGATAAGTTCTAACTTTCGTAGATGATAGACTGTAATTCTGGATGATGAAGCAACATCTTATAAGCGATATCTTAGGAGGTTTGGGTTTATTTAAAGATGATAGCTTCCAATTTTTTTTAATTTACAGTTGATATGTCATATATTACAAATGATTCTTCTATCATCCTATAAGCCTATATGAAATCTATCCAATCATCCTATGCATAGAATTTATCATTTATCATCTATAACATCCTTTACTATCGAACATTTTAATAGCCTACATCTTGTGTAAAATGGATGATAAATATCGTTCTATCATCCTACAGACGAATCTATCATCTATCATCGTAAAGACGATAGTTCGTATAGGGCTGACGTAAAAAAGTATAATCTACATTCTACATCATTATAATATGATGATGCATGGGTCGTTGGTTGTAGATGATAAAATCCATACAATTCAGAGAAAAATATTATCATTGTAAACACGAAAATATAACAGAATGTCGAAGTATTTTCAATTATTTTCCAATGAACCGTGAAAATAAGGAGAGTTTCCTTTATGGAAGTTCTTTGTATGCCATCAAAACGGTAGAAAATTGTACAATTGTACAAAAGATGTTTACAATTTTTATTTTATTTATTTTATTTCTTGCAGAAAAAGTAGGGAGTTTGATGTATTTCGACAGTCATTAACTAATATTTTTATATGTTATAAGTTGTAAAATAAAGAAATTTTGCTAGAAAAATACTTACAATCAATAGTTTCGACGGTAATATCACGTGTACGGCAATATGTGTACGTTAAAATTGCATAGTACGACGATAACTGTGATTGATACTTCGTGTTAAAGTTGTTTGTTTTGGTTATCATGCAAACAGTAATAGAATCTATCGCCTAACTAAATAAAAACTAACGTATCATTTCCAATAAAATACAGCACTTATCTTCTCTAAGATGATAACTTATCTTCTTAAAAAGATGCATACAGATGAAATCTATCATCTGTAAGAGAACTCGCAATCTATCATCATAGATTCTGTATATAATCTTTAAGATGATAGATTGTATGTTCTATGATCTTCGAGATTCTCTTACCTATCATCTATAAGAGTATATGAAATCTATCATCTATGATTTTCGTTAGAAGCGTATGTATGACCTTGCGTACACTAATTACACGTATTCCTTTCTATTCTATCAATATATATGTATAATTATGAAAACACGAATGTATTGGGGAGGGATGCGTGTGAATTTAGTAGTGTTATATCTACACATTCGTTTACAGTAGCACATTTTATATATTTTTCACGTAATTTACCAACAGGAAGATGATCAACCTTAACAGTTATATGCCAAAGAGTATAGACGTTTCTTAGACATATTGCACTTAGAAACTAATCAAAAATTGATTATTGGACCTCCTAACGGGGTCATCAATAACAGAATCACATAAATTAATTAATTAAATGGATTTCTGTAACATTATTACTAGCATCGAGATAGAAGAAAGCATTAATAACTTATTAAAAAATTAAGCAGAAAAATCTCTATTTAAAGTAAAATAACAAGTGTAGAGTCTTGCTGTCGATTTACACAAACAATTTTTAATTTAAAAAAGTGATTTTGTTTAAAAGCTACTTCAAAAAATGCTATAAATCTAAGATTTTATTACAGTATTTTGTGCGCTTTTTTAAATAATGTGACTCCATATATTTATATAAAATTGAAATTTTAACGATTTATGAGATTTTCATCCCATTTGATTAGAAGAATCTTCATGTTTTATAGGACTATTGATCCTCAAAATGTAAAATTATGAGATAACAGCAGTCTGTGATTCCCTTTTATTTTTCTCTATTTCTAAGTATTCCAGAGCAGAAAAGGGAAGTTTAAAATGTAAAAAAATACCTATAATTTTCTCTTATAATAATTAATCCTTTTAATAATAACAATAATACTTAAATATCGATTTTTTTACTAGAAAAAAGATGCAATTTCTTGTGTTCTGGTGGCTTTAAAGTTCTAATAAAATTATTATTATTATTATTAATTTTAAAAAATTTATTTAATAAATTTTCTTTGAATTATATTTATATTTAAATTGATTTTTTTAAAATTTTATAAACAGCTTTTTAAGTTATTAACTTAATAAAAGAATAGCGCAATATTTAAAAATAACAATAATAATAATAATAAAGTTATCCATGAATTTAATTACATTTTTATTATATTTAAGTGTAATTTTATAAAATTACAAATTAATTTTTACAAAAACTAACGAAAATTAAGGGGAAAAAAGCGAAAAAACTTGCCATACTCGAGTATAATGCGCACCACTTTCCACCGTTATAATTAATATATTATATAAAACTTTTAAAGTTTAAACAATTTAAAGTGTAAATAATTATTATTTTTAATTATTTTAATTAATTTTAAGTGAATAAACATATATTTTTACGAGATAAACGAAGTTCTTTCGCTCCCTGTATGATTTTATTATCTGTTTTCAACTTAGCATTAAACAAAGTTAAAGATCGCGCTCAAACAAATTTGTAATTAGCGTTCAAACGAAAATAATTGAGTTCAATTAAGCGTGTTGATCACTTTCGCATCGTTAATGCGGTCTGACTAGCGTGCATAACCCGGAATGAGGGATGAAAAGACCAATTATACACTAAACACTCTGGCAGAACTGGGTGTGGAGAATTTCTAGAAACCAGTGATTAGTACGAATTTAGTTGATTGAAAGGCGTTCCTTCTTCGAATTTCATTAGATTGTTAGATAAATTTAAAGAAAATTTAACGAATAAATGGTTTTAAATTAAAGTTTTCAACAGAATTAAAGAGGAAATGACATCATTTATTTGTTATAAAATATACAATTTAAAGATAAAATATATTCTTTAAATTACTTCATGATTCATTAGAAATTGTTAGAATATTAAAATTTTATAATATTTTGCTAGAAATTGATGCTAGAGCAAGAATTCTTTTCCCTCCAGCATCTTGATCCAGCAGTCATCTTCAGCATCAGTGATATTTATGAAAGTTTTCGATTGATTAAATATATCATTTTTGTTTAAAAAAATACACAAAAATTAAAGAAATATTAAGATAAATTTATCCTTTTTTTTTGACTGATATAATAAAATTTAATACGAATTTTATTTGAATTTCTTTGATCTAAACAACAACAAAAAGTGTAAATTTGCAATTTAAGTCTTTTATTTCTTTAAAATTCATTTTGATAGCTTTTCCACGCCTTAAAAAATGAGTTTTGTCTAATTAAAAAGCAACTTTGAGTTTAAAAGTTGAATCTCCAGAGCTGTTTTACATATTTAAAATGCATTTTTACTCCTTCGCTTCTCAAAAAATGAGTTATTTTGGGTCTTAAAAAGCATTTTGATCATGTTGTTGCTCCTTAAAAAGACACGTTTTGATCATTTATAGACTGTTCCAGGGACATCAATATTATAAATTCAGCAACGAGTTGCGTAACTTTTCCGGCAAACGAAGCTAAAATTGCGTGTGGCACCATCTGTTACGATATTTTATTTAAAAACTTTTTATACAATTAATTATTATAAAACGGCAAAAAATTTCGTTTTCAGGGAAAAGATGAGTTTTATAAAAAGAATTGTAAATGTTAATAACCAGTGAAATCCTCATTAAGTCCCACTCCAGATATGACAGGCGACCCACCTCTATCTTTCCACCCCGCCGACCTTTCACCACCAAAATTTAGTAGTGTCAATACTTCCAATACACAAACCTTCTTGCAAAATTTCAGAAATTTTGGACAAAAAACACGGGAGTAATTAAACTTCAAAGAGGGTAAACAAGATCGTCAGTAACATACCCGATTTTTTTTGCATTTCTCGACGCTTCGAGGCCCCATAATACAAAAATGTAAAAATTTTGGTGGTCTTTTTGCCTAAGGCCATACTCTCCCACTGTTTATATAACATCTGGGAAAGTAAAATTAGTATAAAATTTCTATTTTTCATTAATATCATTCGAGAGAATGAAGAAAATTTCCTTAATTCTGTATCAATTTACCAGGAATAAAAGGTACGAAATACCTTAAAAACGTTTTCTAATCTTTAATTAAAAGCTGAAAATATTAAATTTCAGGAATTATTTAATATTAAATTAAAAGACCTTTTACTACAATTGACAAAAGGTCGACAAATTAGCTTAAGGGCCTCTTTCCCTCGAGAGGAAATGACTTTTCTCCATTTGTCTTCGAAATCCCATAGGATTTTATGAACCGGAATCTGCACTTTCTCCTCTGTTACCGCTAGAGAACAACGTCACGGCTTAGAAGGGGGGGTCGAATTTGGTTGTATTGTTCATATTTTCATTCTGGTTTCTTTCTATCGAGTACGTTACAATGAAGAAACAAATCTGATTAAGCCACGTCTTCTCGTTTTTCGATGATCAAGAAAAGGGAATATAGTCAATAGAATAGTATAGAAATGCGTGTTATTCATTCTTAAGAAGGCCTTCTCGACGAAGGACCTTCTGCGTAACAATACGCGAAAAGACGAGGCAAAAAATAAGAAATTATTCACTGTCTTCGAAACATATTAAATAGAATTGTAAATAAGTGTAGGCTACCCATTCTGGAGAATGCCTCTCCTTGCGAAGAAGGCATGGTGTAAAAAAATTTGACTATAAAACAAATTTGACGTTTATTTGACTATAAAACAAATTTGACGAAGAACTGTAAGCAATAACGTGCAAGAAATGACTCAAAGAACGAGGAATTCTTCACTTTTCTAACATATATTGGATAGAATAGTAGAGAAACGTGTGCTTTATGCTCTTAAGAAGGTCCTCCCTTACAAAAAGTTCGTTTCGTTTTAAAAATTTGATTAAAAAAGCACAGAAATTGGATAAATAGGAAAGAACCGCACTCGAGAAAATGCAAGAAATGGGGCAAAGAATAAGAAAGTATTCTTTCCTCATACTCAGAAAAGTGAAACTAATTCGATATTTATATGAAAATCTTCTTCTTCTTCTGTTTATTTTGCCCTCCTCCATAGATTATTTTCATCCCTGCGCTGCTATCTCTGCTTGGTTTTCTTTTCCCATCTACTTTACAACCACTGCTTCACTTTTTCCCCTTCCTTCGGGCATCTTTGGGACTTTGGTGTCTTTTTCTTACCATTCCCCAAGGTTTACTTGGCTTTTATCTCCTATTTCCTTTAGTTCTGTTCCACTTTCTTCCTTACAATCTATATGAACTTGGCTATTGTCTCCTCTTTAGCCACATCCGCGTTGGAAGAATCGATACTACCCCTGTAAATATCTTCTACTATCAAGAGAATTGATGTAACTTACTTCTACCGAAATCCTCCGAAAAATTTGACTCGAGAAAGGCCAATTTTTAAAAATATATCTTTCAAATATTCGAAAGAAGAGTTAAAATACATTCATTTAACTTTTTCCTCTCTCGTGGTGTGCCGTGTTAAGTTAAAGCTGCAATTTTCCTGGTGTTTTTAACCCTTTCTTTGTACGTAACCTAAGGGAAACTGTTCCAATCATCGTATACCAATCCAATTTCCTAGACTGACACTAATCAGGACACGAGAACATTCAGGAAGTTCTTAGTTTCAATCACACCAATAACACAAGAAGTTCCTAGTATCGGGAACACAGGAATTCGAGTAAGTTTCTATTTATATCCCAACTTTAACGATTCGGAAGATGAAATTTTTAAATGAATTCCTAAAATGATGATAAGAAATTCAGTCTTGTGTTTCTAAACGCACAGAACACCATTAGCGTGTCCAGAAGGGGTCCAAATATCTTTCGATACGCTGATATCAATATACAAAGTTAAATATATATTTTAAATTTCCTTTCAGAAGAAGTCTTCTCTTATATACCTTACCATTCTCTCTTTTAATGTAGAGTAGGGAAGGGTCCTCTTTTAAAGATTTCTGGATTTTGGCATCTTTTTCACCTCCATTCCCCAAGGTTTATTTGATTTCTATAAGAAAAACAAAGCATTTTCCATTCCCATCTTCCTTCCAAAAAACCTCCTTCGACTAGAATTTCGTGCGAGTGTCAAGAAAAATTTATAATTCCGAGAGAGATCATCTCTGAGGAAACTGTAAATGGAGAATTCAACAAAAGACAGTTGTGTATCCGCATCTGTTGGGTTAGCCAAGTGCAGAATGAGCAAGGAAAGATGTCGTTTTGCTACCATTTATCAAGTAGACGTCAATGCATTAACAGCGAGGCTGTGGCCTGGCAGAAAGCCCTCTTATCGAATAGCTGGGTCGATGCGTCCTACCTTGATTTATAGTTTTCAAGTTTTGTCTCTCCGAGATAACAAGAGTGGTTCAGAAATGCCCAAAATAGCAGCTGTCAACTTGTCTGCCAAGCTATGTCAGTTCCATCTAGACGACACATTCTCTCGTCTCTAACCAAAATGGCCGCCAAGTTATCCCATTACAATGCTTAAACCGTGAATAAAATTAATAATTTGCTTCACTTTTTATAACTTTTCCACCATTATTTACAGGTTTTGGTTTTATACACTTCTTGGGATTCCTATAGATCCTGTCGTATGGCATCATTAACGGAAGAGTTGGGTTTTTGGGTTCCTCTAAGTGATGGAGTTCCTCCTGTTACAGCTATTCTATGCTTTATGCCTAATTATTCGTGTGGTCTTTTCTATATTTTTCGATGTAAGAAAACACGTAATTTTTTGAACACGAGTATTTTACATTGTAAAATATCAAAAAAAGACCGTAAACAATTTCGTAATCTTGTAGAAATTTACGGTTAGGGGTTATAAAATACACGAAAAGTGAAGAAAAAGAGGACAAATTGTCGGACAGACTTGACATATTTGTGGACAATTGCGAGATTGCAACGTCGAGGATAAATACAAGTTTAAACAATATACGTCAGAAGAAGTGTAACACTTGGAATTTGTGCGATGCTGCAACTTCTTATCACAAAAATTATCTAGAAAATAGGAAACAATGTCGTGTGTTACGACACTAAATCATTTAGTCGAACAATTGGATGAACATAATGGAAGGGACACGTCACAACAGATAACTGCGTCACCTAATTCCTTCTTCCTCCTGTTTTTTTTAATAATTTATCGAAAGAAAAATGATTTTTCTATAAAGAAAACAATCAAGTAAAAGTCAAGAGAACAATTTCTTTGTTTTTTTTATATTTAATACTACTTTTTAGTATCAAAAATAGCAATTTTTTGAAGAGAAAGATTCGAGATTCGAATTTTTTAACAAAGGAAAAAAAAGGCAGTTCGGGTGTTTTTTTTGAAGTGTTGGATTGTGGTAATCGTGTTTGTTAGCTGCAGAAACAAACAACTGGGTGTTATTTTAACAAAGGATCAAAGGAAATTTTCAATTAGTTGATAGCGAACATCTGCTGTTGTTTGGAAAGTATTTTAAGTAAGTGGTGATTGAAGTGGCGAAGATGTTAGAAAAATTCATTAAAAAATATATTGTTTTTTTTTCTCGGTAAATTGTTCGTGACGTTTCGAACGTTCGAAAGTATTCGACAAACCGAATTAGTTATAGTAATAATCGAAACTACAATCGAATTTAATGACATTTACTCTTGTTCTTTTCGTGTTCAATTTGTTCTATATTTATTTTAGGTTCATACGTTGGATTGCTGTGTCCAATTATTCTAATTTAGACAATTTCTATTCGGTTTTTTTCTTTCAATCTAGTTCTGTTTTTCTTCGTGTGTTGACGTACAGTCGACCCCCTATAACACTGTTGATTTTTCCATTTTATATAAATTCCGTGTTGTACGAGTCACTTAGATTTTACAAATACGTGTGCCGGGCTGTGAATAGCTCATATATTTGTAAAATCTAAGTGACTCGTACAACATGGAATTCATATAAAACGGAAAAATCAACAGTGTTATAGGGGGGTCGACTGGTGTTTTAATTCCTGCCATTTTTAATTTGTTCAATTTAGTTCTCGTGTTCCTATTGTTACTTTCGAGTGTTCTGGCCTCTAACATTACTATTTTTGTTCGATTTCTTTGTTCAAAACGAAAGACGAACACTACTAAACTTTTCTGTTGATATAAGAACTAAACACGACGTTCAATTCTAATATTATTAGGGAGGCTGCTGTATGAATGGTTAGAGGAACATCACGTCGTGGAACACCATTCGATGGAATGTCGTTTCGTGGAGCACCAGTTCGTAAACCATTCACGAACAGTATTTTATAGAACATTAATTCATAAAACAAAACATTTCTCGGTACATCACAAGAAATATTTCGTGGAACATCATTTTAAAAGTGAAATATTTTTCATGTTTTAATGCTTTTTAAAACAATAAAAATGCCATTTTTTAAAAAAAATTACACACAAAGAAACAATTTTAGAAGATAGGTTAATGTCTTCTTATACAAAATTACTTTATAATAATAATTATAGTCTTATATTTATATAAATTAATTGGAAAAATAAAGAAAAAGAAATGAATGGATTGAGTAGAAATTTGCATTTTTTAAAGTAAATTAAAGATTATTTTGTTGTTTTTTTTAAATGTCATTCGATAAAACGGAAAAAAAACTCGTGATAAGGCTTTAGTATGGAGTTTATCGATGCGGAAAATGAAGTTTTGTTGGGTTTTTTGGGAATTTTTTGCTGTATTTTTTGATCCTTTCCGTCACGATACAATAGAAAATTAGATAATCGATTACGGAGAAGTGTTTTTGAGGTTTTATTTTTATTTTTTTCTGTGAAATTTTTTGATATTTCTTAAGAAAAAATCGTTTTATTTCTCAATTTTTTTTTACTACAATATAACTTATTTTGTTCTATAAATCTCGGCTAAACTTCTGTAAATAATCTTAATTTTTAAGTCGTACGTTTGTCTGTCGGAGAGGTTATCGAATGGAAATTTTTCACTCGTTTCGTCCGTCTGTATGTCTATCTGATGTATAAAATCGAGATTGTATATTAATTTAATCGATCCGTGTATCTGTTCTCCAGGTTTCTCTTAGACTGAGGGAAATTATTCAGTTATTCCGTTAAAAAATTCAGAAACGGTAGACTTTTTCGTGAAAAACTAAGAAAAAAATGGAAAAAAAAACTGAATAGATTGAGGAAAATGATAGAATGTCAGTATTTACTAATGAAATTTCGTACAAAATCCCTATTTTATTCGTGAAAAACTGAATAAATCAATGTACAGTATTGTAAGTTGCAAGAAAAATGGGAAAAACCATTGATTATTTCGTGAAAATATGAGATAGCAGCTCATGTTTTATAAGAAAATTTCAGGAAAATAGCAACTTTCTTTGTAAATTCAGAAGAAATCGTGAAAAATTGACGAATAGTACAGGAATTTCGTAAAGAAAACTACCAAACAACAAGAATTTTTCGTAAAAATTGAGGAAATTCGCTAACAATTTCGTGAATTTCACTACTAAAATTTAAAAAGAACGAAGAAACACCGACATAATTTCGTAAAAGACTGGAAATTCGACAATTTTTACGTCATAAAAATTTAAAAAACGCGAAAGTTTCTAGTCATTTCGCATAAATTATGAGGAAATAACGTGTGCGAAAGTAAACAAATGAAACTAAACACAAAGACGACAATGATTGTGTGACGAAACATTTCATTGTTTATAGGAAGGATTTAGCGCAATATTTGCCTACAGGATTATCGCCATTGCCGGTATTTTTATGACTGCAATGACGATATCTCGTTTCCTAAACTCTACGAAATAATTAAACCAAAACTTGGTATTTAATAGTATATAAAAATGTGCGTAAGTATGTCTGCCCTATCTCTCGTCAAATATCTTAATTCCCTCATAAATGTCGATTTTATACTGTCTAATAGAAGTTGCTTCGTCGTTAAATTTAGGCTATATACGTGTGTGTGTATGTGTGTCTGTCCGATATCTGTGGAATACGTCATTAAAACTTACCTCTTCGCTGTCGGAATGTTAACTTACTTGTAATAAACAAAAGTTAACAAGAATTGACGAGTTTAAACTCGTTTCGGCTTCTTTGTTACCGCTTCTATCCGGAATAACTAAAATAAACAAGTTCAAACATGTCTGGTTTTCGCTTATTTTTCTACCTTTTTTTAACTCGTTGTTTTGTTAAAGCAGGAAACTTCATTTTTTTCACGAAATGCAATCGATATTTCATAACTTTCACCAGATAAATAGCGTTTTTCTTGATTTTTACAGTAAAGTATTATCATTCCGCATTATTTTCGCGAAATAAACACCGATATTCCTACGTTTTTCACGAAATAATCGATGGTTTCTCCCATTTTTCACGAAACAAACATCTATCTCACGTTTCTTGAATTAAACAGCGCCTTCCCACCTATTTTAGAAGAAATAAACCCCGATATTCTCTGATTATTTACGAAACAAAAAAACAGACAAGTTCTAACATGTCCGGTTTCGTCTGTTTTCGGTTTTCTGCTCCCAAATAACACAGATGAATAACGAAACTTTAGTTTTGTACGTTAAGATGAAGAAATCTAGTTTCTTTTTTATGAAATTTATATAAAATATGTAAAATGCAATTTAAATAAATGCAGTTTTTTCCCATAAAAAATAGTCAATAAGAACTTTTTTTAAGAAAAAACAATGCGTAGAAGTTATACTTTTTTACGATAAAATGTATCGTGATATATCTTTTCAACAATGTGAAGAGAGTTGACATCTTCGATATCATTCTTCATGAACTGTTGTTTCTCTATCTCCTGTTGTTTCTCTCCTCTACAAAAACTGTTAGAAACTTGATACGAAGATATTTCTTGATATCTTTCTTCAGAAGTTTCTATATTTTTCTCTAAAGTTTTCAGAAAACTTCAAGAGAAACGATATTTATTTTAGTACGTATCAAGATATATCTTACTGTTTGTTGAAGAGTATAGGATTATGTAACTTACATTGGATTTCTGTAAAAGAAATACATTTTTTACGTTGTATTATTTTACGTTGTGCTCCGGACACAAGATTCGTAATTTGAATTTGTTAAAGCGTTATAACTTGTGTATTGAACAATTTTTACAGCGGTTACCTAACTTTTGGACGTCCTGTTTTCCTGTAGACGAATACTCTTTCGAGAAGAGGATAAGTTGAAGTTATTTTTACTTTTTGAAGAAAATATAATAAAAAAAAAATCTCCAGGACTGAATTCCATTCTAAAAAAACTGAACCATGTGAAAGAGAAAATTAATTTTGAAAAGTCAGCGGCAGGTGAAAAATGACTCTATGTTAACAGTATTAACACAGCGTCATTTTTCATCCGCATTAACAGCCGTTCCACGTTCTGTTCATGCTTAGCAATACGAAAAATCTTTCGTGTAACGCCATTTTTCACGCTCTCCGACAATGAAAATATTCATGCCTACTGTGTTTCGTGTCATATTAAGCAACGACACAATTTCTAGCGTCATAATTCTCTATTTAAGTCCCTCCGATCTCTGAATTTGTGATTTTTCTTAAGAGCAACATACGACATGAAATTTAATGGTAAGCGTGTGGTAAGCATTCTATGGTGTAACATTAAAATTTCTAATTCTTTAAATGTTATTTATGTTACAAAGAATTAACACTGGTTTTGTATTGTTTCACTCAAATACAGCAACATATTTCCCACTCGCGATGACTTCTAAAACTAACTTTCTTCTCGCTCTACCTTCTAATATTAATATTTATTTTTCAGAAATAAATTTTACACATTTCACAAACATTTTTCTCTTCATAAGCTTTGAAGTGTGAAGTAATTTAGTTGTATCGACTATATATTGAAAATATTAATACAATACCACACCATACTTTTCCATGCGTATGGGACTTCTATAGCTGACTTCTATATTAGACAACGAAATGATTTATAGCGTAATTTCACCAGCAAAATTCTCAAAAGTATCGTTTAGTTCCAACGAGTAGCAAGAAAAAACAAAAAACAAAAGCAACCGGTTGATTGTAATTAGATTACCTCAATTAAACTCTGTTTAGCGGGGTATTTAACATCCCAAATGAAACCAAATCCGATACGGTGACATTTTGGAATACGGTGAAGACATTTCCGCAGAAATATTAGACCCAAAACTCACCATTATGAAACCTTTGGCGCTTTAAGTAACAGACATTTTATTTGTACAGAGCACCCGTGCTCTAAAGAGACCTTGGCGACAGGGTATAGTATACTACTCGATGTTGTTTCCAATTAAAGACAATGGACAGTGTGTTTAATGGGCGACCTTACTGGTAAATTTGGCATTATTATTATTATTTTCTTTATGGAAATTCCTTCCTCGTATTTCAAAACATCACCACACCAGATTCGGTTTCATTTGGATTACTAATTATCTCTCTATACATCACTTTAACTACGATAATCCCCTTACATTATCTTCTTTACATAGATTTATACGTGGCAATTATTAAAATTGCAAATTTTTAATATTACGCAACATTTCTGTACCGAAGTTCTCAACTAAATAGACTAATATTTTGTTTCTTTACGACAATGGACAAGAGGAGCCATTTTTATACAATTCCAGAGTATCGCGTGGAAGTAGAAGCGTTTTATCACACCCGAAACTTTCTCTTAACTGCTTTTACCAGCAGCCATTACTATTTGTTTGTATTAATTGACCGTAAAAGAAGAAGAAAATGTGAAAGTTGTAGAAACAGAAGTCGCCACATGGTCTAGATAGCCACTGGATGGACATTAAAAAAACGGCGGAAAAACTATTTTCTAATTTAATGTACCGTTATTTCGCATTAATAATCACTTAATTGGTATCTTAATTATCATTAATTAGCATCCGTAATGTTAATCTTA
Organism: Centruroides sculpturatus; assembly: GCF_000671375.1. Lineage (NCBI taxonomy): Eukaryota > Metazoa > Arthropoda > Arachnida > Scorpiones > Buthidae > Centruroides > Centruroides sculpturatus. The sequence continues at coordinate 321,398 of NW_019384302.1, forward strand.
AAAAATAACGAAAATAAACAAACGTAAGAGATGGCAACATTGTCAATTATCTAACGTTGCCACTTATATAGAAGCTCATTTAATGGACCTAATTTGGAAATTTTTTTGAATTCGAATCGTTAGCGACTGTTACGAGAGGGAAAAAAACAATATTTATTTGCATGCGAACGACTGTGTTTCAAGGAGAAACCCCAGTCCACTCGTACGTTTTCAATTTAGTCAGAGAGTAGTTCAATTAAATAAATTGAATTTAGCTAATAATTGTCTCGGAACAAATTTAAATGCATATGCAAATAGTTGTTATATACTTAAGTGGATTTTTTCCTCTTCAATTCTTTTATTATGTCGCTATTTTATTACAATGTTTTCGTTTGGCCTTTGTCAACGAGCCATTGTGTTGTAGGACGTGAGAATCTGCTCTAATGTCCGTTACTGAAATAAATAAATGAGATTTTTCCGAGAGTGGCACGATAGAAAAGAAGATTGTAGACGGGGAGGAGGAAAAAAAGGAAAACTGTATACGAAAACGCTTGGCATTTCTATCGCAGAGACTACTCGCTGCTTCTGCCGTACGTATATCGATCGATTGTACTGCGTATCGGCCACAGAACGGAAACGAACCCCCACCCGAACAGCACTCTTCTCTAGGTCTTGTACGAATTTTTCCCGCTTCTTCTCTCTCTACTTTGGAGAAACAATAAGACTAGAAGTATTATAACCCGCCGTGGAGAAGATACGGTTTTATAATTAGCATCCGGAATGTTTTTCTCTTGCCACCCACAACTGGTCCCGGATCGTTTCCTAGCAACCGCTGCAGGTAACTGACACAGGAAACAACTGAAATATAAATAGATGAGACCAGTGCTGCTCAATTATTAAAAGCCGAATGCTGGGGGCATTATCTGCGTTTTGTGCAAGATGCTGTAGCTGATGGCTGACGTCTCGGCAACGCGATTGTCCGCCATGCTGTTTCTCTTATATAGTAAATTAGAGTGCCCTATAAATTGGAGGAATCGGTACAGCAAACTGTAATAATTATTATTGGCATAAGTTGGAAACTTTCTATATATAACTTATAGAAGATTCACGACTCGTAAGATCCTGGATCTTGGCGTCTAATCCTAGTAACGTGCATAATATTTTCAAGTCTTTGTGGCGAACTGCCATTCATAGCTTAGAAGTGAAGAATTAGAATTCGTCTTTTTTATCCTCTTCCGCATCCTTCCGGCAACTATTCAGCTTGCAGTTGTCTTCCTTTGGGAAAAGAATCACGAAAGCGGAAGGAAAGAAGCAATAGCACACAAGAAAGAGACGGGAAGTAAATCGGAAGCTTTACTGTCGCAGCTTCCTTCATTTGATTACATTAAAAGCCAGCATGTACTCTGCACAAATGCAAATAAACGGAAAATCTTTATTTCTGTTTCCACTCACACGCATGAGTAACCCCTTTTTGTTTCTTTCAACATTAAATTCAATAAAATTTATAAATTAATTACTTACCTTTTTAGAAAAACTTAGATTTTGAAGAGTTTATGACTTTTTTTTAATCTCATAATTTACTTATTCCTGATTTTAAAAAATTGTTTAATTAGTAAGAGGACGAATCTTCCGAGTAATCGTAGCCCGGGCATCTAGACCGTTCCTTGTTACTTGAAATGGAGCCGAAGAAGAATTAATTTTTATAGAAAATATCCGGAGCGGAACTTGGTAAAATTTTGCCAATTCTTCGACCATTTCCTGTCTCAACACGTGGTACGTGTTCCTTTATTCAGGAGATTGCCCGTCTCCGAATTTCGCCCCCGATTGTTGACAGCTACTGGTCGATGGCGCTGACATAAATCTTCCTTTGCGCGTTGTTGCCGAGGTAACGAAAAGCGGTGGCTTAATTTCCTACCCGATTCTGTTAGTCTTTCCCATCGACATCCATCCGAGAGAGCAATCCCATCTGTCAAGTGAGTGGGGCGTTGATGCCAACGTGTTGTTTTTCCATTAAAAGTTTCGTCTCCCCTCATGTCTACTCCAGAAGTGTCAATTACTGTATTCGATTGAATTCCTTGCCGAATTTTTTAATTAAAAAACATAAAAAAAACCTTATAAATATATGGGATTAATAGGTTAAATTGCGCTTAGAAGTAAATTATATTTTTACACCTAAGCAATAAGCCAGGATTTGTACTTGTAACGGAGTAACAGAAGAATTCATCAGTGTCAATTTACCACCAGAATCTCTTCGGCGTTACCGAAATTAACTGGTTTCTCCACTTCCTTAAGGGTATTGCTTTCTTCCAAATGTCACTTTTGGCAATTTTTAATTAAAGAATTCTGTGGTAGGTGCCATTTGCAGCTGTTTCGTCTAAGTAATTACTTTGATCTTCGAGTTGCCAGAAGACGATGGCGAATAGGGAAGAAAGTAAACGTAAAAGTAGAATCTATCTAATTTGGCACCACGCCTCTTATTCGCATGGTTATCTACTTCGATCGATGCATGTGAACCTACTTTTATTGATTTATAGTAAGGATACCGCTTCGCTTATCACAAATTTCCAGTAATGGACCATAGTGCCAATAAGTAGTGTTTATCCTGCAATCCAACGATTGCGGTTAATTGGTTTTTTTCTCCTTCTTCTTACTCTTTTTACAAATGAAATGTGCATTTTGTTGCTCTTTATCGCTTCACACATCAGCAGAATTCTATCTTCTACACAAATGTGATAACATCAGATTTTAGCGACTAAGTTTTGCCTCATTACCTATAAGTTAGCGAAGAGGAACGGAAAAAAAAAGACTTTTTCATCCAAAAATATCCGCATTTGGCAACTTTTAGAGGTCATAATTTGTTCTTTAATTGTAATATCCTCTTTTCTCTTGTCAATTTTACAGTTTTTCACAATCGGAATAAGCTCTGAAGCTGGAAATTTTGTTGTCGAAACCACTTAGGCTTCAACTTAATCCATTGTAAGATGGAAGATCTAAACTGTGATCTATAACTATACAATAAATGAAACCTGTTCCTGATTCTAGAGGATATCCTGCTATTCCATCCAATAAATTTGTCCTCAATTAACCTTTTGCTGACACAGAACCTTGTAGAACGAATCAAGTTTTTCTTCTGTGTTATAAACTATTATTTCATTCGATGAGGATGGAGTAAAAAAAAAAAATAACTAGATAAATGCCGAATCTCTCTTCAGTCAGCAAAAAAGTTGCTTCAAATATGTTTTTTTTTTTTTATTTTTTATTTTTATTTTGATGTCACCTTTCTATGATTATTACTTGAAGAATCCTTCATGATGACGAGTCTAATAGTTCTGTCAATGGTTCCTCCTAGATGATAAGCATGTTTCTTAATAACGAATCTAAATATAGATCCAGAATCCACTACTGGTGATATATTTCTTGTTGATGAGTCTAGTATTGGTTGCTATCTCATGACAATGAGCCTATTATTGGATCTAAGGATTCACTTTCTTATACAATGCATCTGCCATTTTCCCTCCTATTTGATAAGCCAACTATTTGTTAATAACGAGTCTAACTGTAGGTCTAGAATCCTTTATCGTCGATCTATTCCTTCGTAATGCACCCATTGTTTGCTGTTACTCTGTGATAATGAGCCCACTATTGTATACATCGATTCAACTTAAGTAACGCAACTACTCATCAATGGTTCTTCTTGAATTGGCTTATTTCTTAATAATAATAAATCTAGAATAGGTCTAAAATCAACTACTGATGATCTATTTTTTTATTGATGAGCCTGTTATCTCGTGATGATGAACTCACTATTGGATTTTCTTATATAAACTTGCCTATCTTTCAATAATGAATCTTTCTATTCAGCTTTTAGTATAGTAAATGGACTCATATCGATCTATCCTTTGGTCGTGAGCTTACTAATCTACTCCTGTAGGTGACTTATGACTCCCAAGTCTTATACTCAATTTCAGTTCGCTAGGAGATACGTGACTAGATTCGAGCAGTGACTTCTAGAAACTCTTCAAAATACGTAAGCAATTCTCTCTCTGTTCAAACAACTCCATTGTTCTCTACAGTCTACCATCTCTTGTTAAAGTAACGAATCCATTATTGCTCTAGTTCTTAATAATGAGCCTAGTATTGGGGCTAACTCTCAATAATGAACCTCCTCTTGGCCAGACTCTCAGTAATAAACCTACTATTGATCTTGCACACAGTAATGACTCTACTATTGGCATTATTTCTTACTAACCTGTTTAACTCTTAGTAATGACTTCCTATTGGCTCATTACTAAGATCTAAGGCTGAGGGAACGTATCAAGTTTAGCAATCGATACCAGATTAAGAATTAATGGTTTATCCAGCCATCGAGAGGAGCAACTTGAAGTTACAGCTAAAATTTACAATGTTAAATCACGTTTTACCATGAAGAAAACAGCAGGAAGATGTCTAATTTAATAATTAATTTTTTTCGTAAGAACGAGATCCTGAAAGATTTAAACTAAAATTTAAAAGACTTTAATATAAATTATGAATTTTCTAATCGATATTTGAAGGTTATTTTGCATCATTTAACGCTCATTTGATGATTTTTTTCACTCAATCCATCATTGCTTTGAATGTTTTGCAATTATGTTGATAGGAGCAGCATTAGCTACCTGACAGATAAAATATATGATTGTGTTGTTCATTTTCTAACCCCCATAAAAAGAAAAATCGAGCATCGTACGAACGTATCTAAACGTGTGTTAATGATATTCGTATGAAAAATTAAAGCGTTTTTAGTGATCCTTTGGGGTCGTTTCGCATCATCTTAAAACGTTCAAACAGACTTTCCTCGGTTGACTACCAACAAATTTTATCTTTAAATAATTTCCCCGGAGCCAAATTTTTTTAAAAAAACTGTACATTTTGTTTCTAATTCTTGCTATAAAGTGTAAATTTTCCATTAAACAAGCGCTAAAATCCCTTCGATCTGTAGCTTTTCTACGACGAAAATTAGCATTTATAGCCGTCAGTAATGGTTTCAAATTGTGGAAGAAGGTCGCTTATACCCAAAAAAAGACAGTAATAATGGTTTCAGACACGAAAACATTTTCATTTAATTAAAATTTCGATGCCAAATAACCAAGAAACTTAACCGACTTCTTGCATCGCTTTAATTTGTGACAATGTTTGATAAAGAAATTCACTTAGTACTATAAAGATTTAATCAAAATAAGTTAATAAAATTATTACCCTTTAAGAAAACGTTGGTAATTATATTAGTTTCTTTAAGTAAATTCAGTTTTTGAAGCAAATTCTATCGATTTTCCTTCAACGAAAATGGAGAGAAACTATTGTTTTTCATCAATAAATCATTTGGAAATTGTTCTTGTGATTACTTTCGATATAATGTTTCATAAATATTCAACTTTAAAAGTCAAATTTCGCTTACTTAAATTGAATTTATCCTGATAAATTCCTCTTTTAAATGGTAGACAGATGCCGAGAGTCATTGATGCATAAGAGTTTCATTGAGTGCATCGTCAAGTGGGAACAGCTGCAAAATTCAACCAATAGCACTAAAATGAGCTTCCACCAGTCCATAAAGTGAGAGTATTATATCTTTAGACTCTTCTTGATTTAGTCCCTCTTCCTGATGAGAATATATCGTGGTATCTTGGTAATTGCTAAGGAGAACAACATAAAATTCATGTGGCAGGTCTGTGAAATGTTAAGTTTTGAAGATGGAGACTGGTAAAGCTTTGAGTTTTTATGTTGTAACACGTTAAAATTGGGTGTAAAAAATGTAAAGTTAGTTTAAGATAATGTGAAGATGTTGAAATTCTACGTGAAAATATATGAGAGGGTTGAAAGAATGCATAAAACTAAGCTCAATATATAAAAAACTGTGTAGAAGATTGCGAAAAGAGCTTCGAGTTATGCATGAATTTATGTGATTTTTATGAAAAGGTACATCATTTTAGAATATTACAAACTCGAAACAGAAGAGAAATCGTAACTGAAACTAAGGTTAAGCGATTTAGTTCTTTTTTACATTAGAAAATTGCATTAGAAACGAACTAATTCACTTCTCTAATGCGAGGTTCACGTTACAGATTGATAATTCCAAGATTATCATCACGATACAGGCATAAAAGTGAGCATAAAAGTAAGCCATCATTAACCAGAATCAAATGGCAATGCGGTGTTTTTCAGCAATCAGCAAAAAGATTGGTTAGTAATTCAGGTAAAAGAGGACATTTCACTTCCTGTAATTAGGAGGAGGACACGAAACATACGAAAAATGTTGGAAGGAGGGGAGGAAAAATAACGATTCGACTCGATAATCGGGGCTTTTCTGGCAGTTTCATTTCCTGTGGCGTGTCAAGCTGGGATTATTAGGTGTGTCTACTAGCAAACGAATGGGTAGATTCCGTGCTGAGGTAAGTCACGACATGTCAATACGATAACGACTGGAGGTCTGTAACCTTGTTGAAGCAACAAATTGCTGACAGAAAATAGATATGTTTGGAAATGTGTGATTTTCTTTATCATCCTTCCTACCTCTTAAGGTAGAAGTAATGGATTTTTAAGGATATCGAAACTGTGGTTCATCGTGGACGGTTTGTAGTATGAAGGTGTGAAGAAATTGTCGAAATTGTGAGAACAAGACACGAAATAAAACAATAATAGAATGCCAACAGCGGAAAAGGATAGTAAGGAAACAAATGGATATTGTACGAATGATGAATATAGACGAGTAGTAAGGTACAGAAGTACTGTACCTTACTACTCGTCTATTGTCGTCGTAACTTAAAGTTTTCAACACCGAGAATAAAACAAACAGTAAGAGAACATGAACATATAATGCATTGAAAATGCGGGAAAGTGAACAATGAGAATGATATTCGAACAGAAATATGATGAAGAAGAGGATGATAGATGCACTTATAAACAGAAAATAATAAAATATAAAAGGAGATATGAAAAATATAAAAGAATAAATGGTTAGTTGAGAATATTATGAGCGAAACTCAAAAATAAGATGGAATTATGAGCAGTAAGTTTTGACTCTTGGAGAACTTATCACACGCTATTGTGTGATAAGTCCTTCATAGAGTGTGCTAATTTAACTGTTATCTTGTTTATAACTTTGTACTACGTTCGTTTATCATGGTATTTACTTCACAATAAGTTTCATTAGCAACAATTATAATCTATATTTGCTATTTGTACTGAAAACACAACATATCGTCTGTGTATCCGCATCACCAACAAAATAGAATGTACCGGTATCTTTTAAGTATGTGTAAAAATGTAATTCTGTACTATTTTAATCATAAAACCAAATTTTTGTAACGAAAAACCGCTTGTATTTTTGCAGACGCCCGCAAATCCATCAAATTATAATAAATACAGCTGAAGTGGGACAAACAACGTGTCCGAAATGCATAAACTCGTGTCTTTCTACTTCTGTGTACTCCGACAACATTAACAGTATGTGATAAATCTTCCATAGAGCCAAAATCTAGTTTCATATTGTAACAGTTTGAGATTAACTCAATGCTTTGAAGACGGAAAGGAATGAAATGTAAGAAATTCCTCTCTCTAATAATTTATCAAATGACCTTATCCGTTCTGAAATATAGAAAAAAATATGGAAAAAATGTTCTCAGAATCAGTACAGACCGAGTTTTTATAGACGAAAACTTAAGTTTTCTAACAATTGTCATCTCAAGATGTTCTTTTCATTATCTCAGTGATACCATTCTGGATTTGAGTACGGTAGCAATCCATCAAGTAAGACGTAACGTTACCCACTTCCAAACTCGTCAAAGAAGATGTCATTTGTAGAAGTAGAATCTCTAAATTGAACTATCTCGGGGTGAACAATTGATTCGAGGACAAAAGTTGGCACGTAGATGCATCCTCCATTAATCCCAAAGGATGGGCGACAACAAAAAGATGTGCAGTACAGAAATCTGGAGGATGAAAGCTGAAGAGAAATCCTGTTTTTCTATAAAAAAAAAGGGTGCAAGGAAATCGAAGCGAAAGCAAATTAGGAGTAGCAAGAAGAATTAATCATTCATAAGGTAGGATAGGATATTACATGCAGATGGTATGTTGCTTCAGGGAATTGAAACAAAATCTTTTCGTTCTGCAACACTCAGGATTAAGAGCAGGGAGAAAAAGTATGCGATTTATTATGTATCTCCCCTTTGTAGAATTTAGAAAATTTAATAATTCTAAAAATAAGATAGAAAACAATTCAGTTAAGCTCCTGTCTTTAACTATTATTCTACTGCATCTGATTAAGGAAACTGGAAAATGAGATCTTGCTTTTAGAATATTGTGACTTCCGTTGTTGGAATGTATAATTTACAAGAGTTTGTTGCACTCTTCCATCCTCCAGTGTCTGACTTATGCAAAGTATGTAAGCTTCATTAAAATGAAGTATTGCTACAATCCCTAACGACGGGATGATCAATGACTAAGGATAAATAGGGATATCCATCTTACTGATATGAGTAAGAGTTTTCATTTTATTTTCCTGCCACTTAAAAATGCTTTGGATATTTAAGTAACACGTGATTAATCTGTGTGACTAAGTGACTTTCTTGCTTTCACGTGTCAGTTGGTAATTCGCAGTTAAAATATAAAATGTAACAAAATTCCACAAGCATCCCTCATCTCCAGTGATGCAGATCCTTCTACATAAAAGATTTAGGGAGAACAGACTGTTTCTATAGTTTATATCTTGCTATTATCCTCTCGTAAGTACGAAAATAATAAAAAATTGCCCTAGAAACTTTTAAAAAACGTTAAAATAACGTTTTAAGAACTGTTAATTTTTATAAATATACATAATTTACAATGCAAATGCGATTAGATTTGGTAGAAATACATTTTTTTCATAAAAGAGATTAAGGAAAGCAACAGTTTTTATAGTAAATATCTGATTCGTATTCTGTTGTTGGCTTCAAAACAATTAAAAAATGAAATGTAAAGCATCAAATAACATTTTAAGATGCTCACTCTTTGCGATTCAACCTGTATACTTGATAAAACTTTAGTGTCCGTGTCACATAACGTCGATATTTTTAATTCAGTAACAAGTTATATCGACATAACACGTCTACAGAACTAGGATAATCCAAAAATTTAATGAAATAAAACCATAATTCAGCTCTAAATGAATGAATTAAGCGTTTAGAAAGAAGAGATTCGAAGGAGCAATTGTTCGGTTCACACCAGAAGAATGAAAGCTCTTCAATATCTGTACTTTTGATACTGGTACATCTTTACAAAAGGATTTAACAAGCGACAATGAGAGAAAACAAAGAGTATTGTTTATAGAAAACAAATTGGAGTAAGAAAGAGAAAAGAATGATAAATGAATGCGTAACGAAAATAAAGGAACTCGAAGATAGAAGCAGGAAAATCTAATTCCCTAATCGAATGCTTGAATAAAGTTAAATAAGCCTCTGTTCTAAAGGAGATTGAAACCATAGGAAATTATTTAATCGATTCCAGTTCCTTCTACACTATCAAAAGAATTGCACTTCATAAAATTGCAGTTGTATTGTGACTCTAACGTATAAACAAGTCGTTCTCTCGTCCATTTACAAGTTAATATCAACGTTCTCGTGTCTGATACTTCGTTTTTCAGGATATCCTAACCATGAATAAGAAAGAGTAACGATTATAACTTTTATTGAAGATTGTTTGAGTCACAGAAATCCTAAATTTGGGATATTCTTTCCAATGTCAACCTTTTGTTCGTTCGGAATTAATAATAAATCCAAATTTCGAGGAGATTTAGGATAAATTTTAAGTGAATCTTTGCTATTTTTGTAGTCCATGCTTGTTTTGACTCGGGAACACTTTTTAATCCTGGTTTTCCCGGATTCAGGAACATTCTATAGTCCGAATTCCTATGGATTTAAGATACTTTCGAAATTAATATCTTGTCGTTATCCAGAAGTTATTTAAACCACAAATAAACGCATCCATCAAACGAGGTTACGACAGAAACTCGTTCTAAAGGAAAAGCAACGGATAGAAAATAATTACGAATTTTTGTGGATTCGGGATATTTAGAAAATGCTAATCGTTGAATACATTCAGGATACGTTACGAACTTCGTTATCGTGGACAAAACAGGAAGAAAGATGGCTCCGTTCACAGAAGAACAAGTAACAATCATCGGCATCCTATTCGGAAATGGATACAAGATAAAAGTTGATTGATTAAGCCATTGACAAATAAGTTCTTGCTCTTTATGTAGCGGAAGGCATTGACAGAATCGATGATAAGAAACCGCTACTTAAACTAAATGCTGTAAAGTCCGTAAATAGCTTAAAAGTTATGAAGCGTGTACCCGTTTCAGATAGACAAATATCCAATTTATCGATTTTCGATGCTCGATGTCGTGAGAAGAGAACCCGTATTTTTCAAAAGTATTATTTTTTATTACTTTACTCTACGATATTTTCTTACTGGACAAAAATAGTCATCGATCTGAACAATAATTATGATAGTCTGGATGACTTTTTTTATAAAGGAACCGGCTGTAAATGTTGTCAACTCTACTTGTAATTATACGAAGTTAAACGTGACTTTTTTTTTCAAAATGTAAGAAAGTAACAATTTTTTCATCTTCATCAATAAGAAAACGTAGTAAATTTTTGTTAGTATCGATAATAAAAGCGGTATTTGTTAATGAAAATCTTCGTCTCCCAACCTTTTCCGAGTGTGCTTTGCTTTTAATGTATTTGAATACGCAGCATCCAGTTTCGTGTGATCGCGAGCTACCGGTTGAAAGATAATCGATTTAGATACCGATAAAAATATAAAAATTTCAGTAAAATATATATATAAATTATCGTTAAAAATTCAAAAATGTGGTGAAAAAGTTCAATAAACGTGTTTTATTCTTTCAAAATGTTTAATTTATCAAAGCTATAATATAACATGTTATAGAGTTAAATAAGAAATGTAAAGATTAAATTCATTAAATACCATCATTTTGACGCATAATTTAAAAGGTTAAACTGTTATTTAGAAAGTTATTATTCATTGAAAGTGTGAGTGAAGTGAGAGATGTTTATTGACTTATGAGAATTTCGTGTTAATTAGTACACTCTTTTGCTTCTAGAATGTGTCAAACGAGCACGTTTCTCGAAACAAACAGCAAAATCTTTTCTCTCTAAACTTCAGTTTTATCTCTAAATAAATAATGAAAATATCAAAAAAAGTTTTCATTAGAAATTTAAGAGGTTTCTCGTATGTCGGTTGGTTGTGAAGAATTTAATAGGTTTCTCGTACAAAGTGATTCTCCAATAGAGAAAAACTTTTTAAATTACATATTTAAGCTTAAAATTACTCCTACACATTTATAAATTTATAAATATTTTAAGACATAAAACAAGAAGTAAGAATGAGCTACGTTATGATACATATAATGAGAAAATCTTAATTTACACAGGAGTATGAGAAGGTAAAGAAGACAGAAGGTGAGAATAATCAGTAAAATATAGAACAAAAATAAAGAATATTAATTTTGATTACTGAAATCCTCTATTTTCTTCGTCTTTCCATTCTGTAGATAAAGAAAAGAAGATGGAGAAACGATCAGAGGATAAGAATTATTCGAATTTAATTTTGTATAAATTAATGTTGATTATTCTTTTCTCCTATCTTTCCTGCCACGCTGATAAAGTTAATGGTTGAAGATAGTGCTGATTATTCTTCCCTGCTAAAGATAAGGTGAATGGAAGGATTGTGTATGAGAACACATTCGATTATTTCTATCCTCTTCCTAATTTTCCTTATAGGAGAGGAAAGAATCAGAGAGAAACATAGTGATAGAGAGTGAGCCGAGTTCTGCGTATTCTATAGATAAATCATTTAAGTTATTTGCACTTTTCTAACTCTGCATCGATTTTAGATGCGACAAATCAATTTTCCTGAATTTTTTAGTAAATATTCCACAAAATTTCCCTCAATTTTTAAAGTAAAGAAGAGTTTCTCTAACTTTCCAATCCGTAAACACTTAAACACGACATTCGTATTGACTAGCTTATACTTTATTAGCTTTCAGTTTACGTTTCTCTTTATTATTAGATTTTCCACGGATTTCTAAACAGGTTGGTAAATTTTGCACACGATTTCCTTAAGGCACAACAGTGTTTGTGAAAATGTTGTAAGGTTTGAACGACAGGAAATCGAGTTGGAGTCGTTGCCATTCGATCAACTGTCAAAAGTTAATTGGGATACGTCGGTTATTTGGCAAAAATATTTACTTGGCATCTTAGATTCCATACAGAATGACAGCTTAATCCACAGTAGAAATTTGATTCTGTCAACTTTATACCAAACAAAGGTACTGCGATGTGTTTATACCTGTTTAACCTTTAATGTAGCTAATACTAAACGCTACAATGACGAATTATAACTGTTATACACATAATTTTACTGATTTTTGATGATAAAAACGTTAACCTTTTAAGTACATCGGTTTAATATCATCTAACCCTTTGCATAGTTATGAAACTGGAGAAATTTAAGCGTTGTAAATTGGTTGATGGGGTAAAAAGGTCAGCAATTTTCTATGCAGTATAAAATGATATTTAAAAATTAATTGAGAATCGACTTAATTTTATTAAAATATTGTCCAAAAATTGAAAAAAAGAGTGTTTTTAAGCAGTCTTTTGTCTTTCTGTACGCATTTTCTTTCATTTTTTGTTACTCCTTTGTTCTCTTCCATGGTTTCGTGGTTCGTAGACTTTTATGGAGCATCAATTTTTTGTTTTTTTTTACTATTTTGTCAGTTATTCTTCTTTTTAGTCTTTCTATGGATTTTTTATAGCTCTTATAGATGAATATTTATAATTTTTTGCTTTTTAAAACTATTCTTATATACATTTTACAGCTACTTTTGACTTTTCCGAATATAATTTTGAGATATTCGAATGCCTTCAAAGGTATTTTTTTTTTGCTATTCTTTCAGTTTTTTTTGCATTTTAATGGACATATTTCTAAGTAAAATAAAAACAAAAGACAATAAACAATCTAGAAAAAAGTGAAAACACAAAAGAAAAGGGTTTATGAGCATTCCTTCTTCAAAAGAATTTCTGGAAAATAACATTCTTTCTCGACTAGACGTGCAATAAAAACAAAATTGATGAAAAAATTAATAAATAAATAATATTTTCAATACATAAAAAGCTAAAACCAGTTGATTTAAGTCCTTATAACTATAAAAAAAACGCAAAAAATTGAATTTTTTACCCGAAATTCGGCAAGTATTAATAATAAATCATCAACCAGATTCTGCAGAGGTCAAAGTTCGCGCGTGAATTTCTAGGGGACGTAGTGAAATTGTATTGAATTTCATGATATAGTACTTGAATCAATACATTTATAATATTTTTCTTTAATACGGAACGTGACTTTACAACATGCCAATCAATATATCATGTCACGAAAGCTCGACACACGCGTACAGATTGACGACCTCTGTACTAAATCACGTGTGGTAAGTTAAATTCTCCTCTTGAGGAATAAAATGCTATTAAAAATGAGGAAACGTTCTCGTAACTTTTATACTTAAACTGTGAATTGTCGAGTTCTGTTCACGACTGAATGAATGAAAGGTGTAAAAATGATTTTTATACGGAGTTAAATGTATATTTTGTGGTCCATTATCTTTATAATTTAAGAATAAAAATTGAGGAAAAGTCATAAATTATCTTTCACCACCCAAACAATTGAACAGCAAAAAAAATCTCTCTTAATTTTGTGCTTTTATTGAGTTTCGATCCTCTCACGAGTATAGATTTTGGCTTTTCTCTTCGTCTTAAAAGTTATTTTTTGTTTTCTCTTATTCTAGAAATGAGATTTTTGATTTCCTCTTCTAGAAACGAAAGGAATTTCTGGCATTCTCATTCTAAAAATGTGAAGATTTTTGATTTTTTTTGTTGTACAAACAAAAGTTTTTCACTCCTTTCTTCTAAGAATGAGAAAATTTTCTAACTTATATTAATAAAATAAAAGAAAATCTTAATTTATATTGCAGAAAATGAGAGATTTTTCAAGATTCTCTTTCAAAAATCAAGAAAATTTTCTTACTTTTTTTTCTATTTTTATAATTAATAAGCGTTTTTTGAAGCTTTCATTTCTAGAGATTCTTCCACAGAAAAAATTCTCCAAAACTAAAAGCATTCCGAATTTTTATTGTATATTTTAGATAATTATCCAACCTTTATTATTATTATTATTTTATTTCTTTGCATCGGGCATGTTAATAAACGTTAGGCAACTCCGCAGCATCACGAAGCTGTGCGGAAAAGCTATTCTTAGTATCTCAGGGGTAAACAAGAATTTGTCTCCGAATTTCATCTTTCATTTGGTAGAGGATCATTTGTAGCCGATACAAATCGTACAGATTGAACTTTTCCAATCGAATCGCGTGGAGAATGGCTGAAATCTTTCTCAATAGCACTTCACCACTCCTGTTGGAAGTACACTCGAACGAGATCTGACCGAAATTAGAATTGCAGAGACTCACTTTACGCACTCAAATCTCTACTTATGAATTTTTACCGCCGAAATAGAGTTAATTTAAGTGGATATCGTTTCACCATCGTTCGAAATTTATCCAAAATTTGCATATCTAAGACGGTGGAAACGTGGTTTATTTGTAGGACCATACTCAAAAAAAAAGGCTGGTAGAGGGGTTGTTATAACGCCGTTTATCACGAAATTGAGAGAAATGGAGATCGCGTGGGCGGTTGCTAAGTTACAAAAGGAGTTTTACCTGGGTGACGATGGTGTCGTCGTCCAGTAGGGAGGTCCAGTTGTAGTCCCATCCGCTGTAGCAGGATACACGAGGCCAAGTGGCATTCCGGCGCCAGCTCCTGGGATTCTGCTGCCTGAATCGACTAAAATTGACGCTGAACACAGTGCACCTGCAGAAAGTGCGGTGGTCGCGCTGGAAAGGGATTGTTAGTTCCTTCTTTATATAATCGCTGACGTTCAAATTGGCCAGATCTGGCACGTGGCACCAATGATCGGGCGAGAGTGACATGAATATCTGGCTGTAGGCGTGGGAACCGTACGGCAAGTGTGCTGGCAAGAACACGAACCACAGCAGCAGCTGCTGGTACTTGCCGTATTCACCGACATCCGATAAAACGTCGTCCAACTCCATGGGAGAGACGTTGCCGTGCGACTGCTCCTCACCTCTACTCCCGCTTTTTAACCCCAAGACATTTTCCGACACCAGGGCGGCGCTGTGCCATCCGCATGGACCTCGTTGACCAATCCGAGATGATCTTACATTAGTCCTTTAACGAGATCTGAGGCCTGTGTGAATGGGATGAAGTTCGGAAGATTCGAACTGGTGATGCTCGCTTGAAAGAGGATAAATCGATCGGTCAGTGCCTTGATTCAAAGGCTAAATTTAAAGGTTTTTCATTAAATATCAACATCCGGATGTGGAAAAAACTCTATTTTGGAGGTCGTGTTCGGAGCTTCTAGTCCTTATTATTCGATTTTGGAGAGAATTTAAGTGCTAGTTACCCTCATATTACTTATCACATGTGTATTCCCTACGAGAGAATATGTTTCCTCATACAAACGATGAAATATTTATGAGATAACAGAGAGAAAAAGGAAGATATTTAAATTTTCTTTGTATACATTTTTAAAATTTATGATCTTCCACGTTTTCTTATCTTTTTTCGGCTGATTTTATAACGATTTAACTGTGTCGAATTACTATAATAATAAAAATTTGTTTAATATATAGCTAATATCATAAAATTTACTTTGATACTTATACAGATAAGTAAAATATGATATTTATACACGAAACGAGTAAAAAATGCACAGTTTAATGCTATACACGAAAGAAAAATATAAGAAACATACCATATTTGGCAACATTATCATAGAAAAAATATATTTTTCTATACAAATGTAAGTCATTTATATTGAAATTTTACTCAAATTTTTAGTCAAAATAATTTACTTTTGTGAAGGAAAGTCGCCGGGAACACTTTATTTGACATTTTATTATATATTTAGAGAGGAAGGAAGTGTTAATGAGCAGTAAAATACTCATAACATCCACCGAAGCATCGTGAACGTGTATTATTCCTTTCAATATTGTTAATGGAAGAAAGAATATACCCTTTAATCATAAACTAGAATAAGCAAGAATATATATACATTAAGCAGCGAGAATTAGCAGCACTAATTATAATTATAAGATGATAGAGAGCATCCCTCTGTTGCGCGGGAGAGGCATCTATTGGGAGTTAAAATGTTAAAAAATAGCAGAAGCAAGGATATATTTACTAAATACAGTACTGGAATGAATATGCATTTGCTAATTAGTAGTAAATTAAGGGAACAACTGTAGAAAATCCCTACTAACTACCAAGTAGTATGATAGAACAGCACTCCTAAAGATATATTCATGAATTATAGTAGAAAAAAAAGCACGAGTAGGACAGTATTTTCAAAAATTTACATTTGTTAATTAGCTGAATGAAAGAGAAACGATGGAAATGTATATTTATAAACTAGAAAGAATGTAGAAGAAGAGCAGTGTAAAGCAGGGAAAAGAATGCAAAGTATCTATCTATATTGCGAGTAAGAATAGCAACAGAAGGAATGCTATACTTATTATGTAACAGGAACAACGACATATTCACAAATTAAAAAGAACAGCAGCAGTAATAGATAGGAACACAAACTAGGAAGAATAAACTAGAGAGAGCAGCAAGAGCAAAGTTACATCTACAAAACAGTACACTATTGTTGGTCCTGCTGTTCTTTTTGTATTCCCAAATTAAAAAGAATGAACAAGAAGGAACAGCAGGATCAATGATATACTTATAAACTAGAAAGAAAGAACAACAGGGTACTTTTATTAACTAGTAACTACTAGTTAAGGAAAGTTGTTAAGCAGCAAGAATGGTAAAGTAATGGCAGATCAAGTGAACAACCTCCGATCACAAAAGAGTAGAAGGATCGAGTGTAACCTTCAATGATAGACAATGTAATAACTTCTTATAGGTTTTATCAGATGCAGTTAAGCTTTCTTCTCCATCTTTGACAATATTAACCTAAGGAAGATGACAATTTAACACACATTTAATGGGGATTGTGACAAGTGAGGATTTTTCTCATTGATTAATGATCAGATGTCGACATCTATTAGTTCATTGTTAACAGGAGAGTGCCATTAAAGAATTCTTTCTTTTACTTTTATGTTTCTTTTTATAGGGGGATGAATTCGTGGTTATTATCCAGCCAACGTTACTTATAATTCTTATAAAATTAATATATTTCGTTATTTAATATTATAATTAAGAAGGTGATAAAGTATTAAGAACATTTTAAACTGTTTATTTTACATATTTTTAAAATTTATCTTTTGAAATATATTAAATGTTGCATTCCTTCACTCTTAATTATTGTCTCGACATAAACACTTAAGACGATGCCCTATTTAAAATGCTCTTTATAAAATTCCTCTTAACTTTGTGATTTGTTTAATCTTAAATTCTCTTTCGGAAATAGGGCAATTTTAATAAGATAGAATAATTTCAAGCTCTCAAATTTCCCTTATTAAACAAAAACTCCCTTTAAACAGTAATTTTCTTTTAAAAATGTTCTTTTGAGTGATAAATCCTTTACAGATATTCTTTATAATCCTGAAAATATCCCTTTCCAAATCTAAAATCCCTTCCATTAACTCAAGAACAACGTAAAAATAAAGAATCGAAAAGCAGGAAAGCATAAAAAATTCACATAATTAAATTAAAAAAGGAGATTAAGTAACCTACGACCTCGTTTAGTGGTCAATTACGAACAGTAATACGAAGACCGACCAATCAGCGTTTCCATATTTAACCACTAGTAATTGACAAGTTCCTACACGAAGTAATTAGCATAACCATTGGCGCCGCGACATAATAAATAACATATAACTAATCATTATTAAAATTGCATATTGTTTACCTTAATAATTCATAAATCCGTGTAAATCAGGTTACCATCACAGGCACGAGCCACATCTTAATCAAATTCTAACCAATAAGTACATTTGTACACGCGCTGTACACCAGCAAACCGCAAGATAATCATCTATATTCACCGTACCCGGCGGAGATCTCGAGAGAGAACGATATTTATTGATTTTTCTGAAGGGATTCATTCAAAGTTTGCTGATTCTCGAGAACACGAATAGATATATATCAGTGTGAAAAGGGTCAGTATACAGTACATTTATATTACTTTTCGTTTCTTGGGTCAGTGCCAACGTCTCTACACCGTAAAAAATAGGAAACACGCGAATTTAAAGACGGGTACGTGCGCTAAAGAGACTTTTCGTGAATAATTTATAAGGTTTCCAACTTTATTCCTCGGAGATAATATTTTTATATTAATTATTTTGGTCTTTTTCGATGGTCGATGTCCGAATCAACAGGAGTGAAATCGTGTGTTAAAGTTGCAACTGGTTGTTTATTACGGGTCTGAGATGGTAAGTAGTGTAGGGCATGAAGTACCTTTGTTTGTTTATTTAGTTAACAATTGCAAGTGATTAATTTCTTCGCCTTTATCTTTTGCCTGTGGTAAAAATGTTGTCGTCTACACTAAAAACATTTCTGTCTCTGATTATTCTGAAAACGTTCTTCCTCTTTATCTTGAACACGTTTCTTCTCAGTTCCTTTTTTATTATGGACACGTTTTCTCTGTTCGTTCTTTTCCTGAAACCGCTGTCTTTCCGCGGTTTCTGTTTATCCTGGACACGTTCGTTTCTCGGTTTCTTCTTATCCTTTCTTATTTTGGACACGTTCCCACTCGGTTCCTACTCGTCCCGAAACCGTCGCCTCCTTCGGCTCTTGCTTATCCTAGACACGTTCTTTCTCCTCAGTTCTTGCTTATCCTGAACACGTTTTCTCCTTTGCTTATTTTTTCTATTTGTAGGATAAGGTTGGATAATCGAAACAGTAAAGAATAAATTAAATTTTCAAAAACTTACAAACCAACTTTATTAGTGAATGTATTTTTGAAACGGCTTCGTACGTGATAAACACAGCCTAAAACTGTCTTACATAAATTTGGAATTGTACTAAATTGCGAGTAAAGTGAATCTGAATCAGTAATAGGGATATTCGAATCAAGTACATTTCTGACAAAAATTCAATGAGTAAAATGCGATTTTTTACATACAAATTCAAATCCAATTCGGATTTCTTGATGCCAGCGATTACACATCTGACATTGGATTTCTATGGCATACTTTATCCCAGAAACTTGTTGATTGTTCTCGTGCAACTGTCAGGCAGTAACGTGGAACCATTAGTGAATAAAAGTTTTAAAATGATACCTGCACACACATCGGATTGTGGTAGTAACGTGACCACTTCTTATTCATTTCCATGGAAAATGGTGCTGCTTAAGTTGATTCGAATACCTCCCTAACTCTATTTCCCTGAATTCCGAATAATTACTACCATAAGTCCTCAGATTGGTTCAGGAGATTAAAGAGATGAGAAATGTTCCTGATACATAAATCTCCCTGAAAATTTTCAGAAATTTTCGGGGGATTTACAGTAAAATATTTAAAAGACATATAAATATTATGGCATTTACTTTAAAAACAGAAATAAAAATGCACAATTTCCTTTACAAAATATTAAAGTTTAAAAACTCTTTTTAACTATTCATTTAGAGAGAAAAGCGACAACAACAAAATTAATAAATTAACATAAAAAACAATTTATATACATTTGTAAGAACTCTTGGCGTATTTAAAGCATTTTTATATTATTTAATTAATGAAAAATAAACAAACAATTAAATTTTTGGAAAATTTAAAATGTTAATTAAAAATCTACCATTGTTATATGAAATTTTAATCTTAATTAAATTATTTTAATGAGATTTTTCTCTTGCGAATTTGTTATTATTAAAGAAAACAGCTTCGGCGATTTTGCAAAATATCCCTCTCTCTCTCTCTCTCTCCTCCTGTTTATCCTTTTCTGTAATTTGAAAGATAAATGCAAAATATTCTCCTCGAAATTTTTGTATTTTCTTAGTCTTTTTATTTACTTAAAATAACTAAAAATTATCGAGAATTTCCAATTTTTTTCGAAATGATACCATTTATTTCTAAAATACACAATTTTAAACTGTTTTTTTGGATATACCTTGTATAAATAAATGTGCTGAGAATTTTTTATTTCTTTCTATCAGCAATGCTCTTGAGATAGAAAATAATTTTTTAGGGAAAATCTTGGGCATTCATTAGGGAAATTCCGGAAATTCGTGTATTTCATAAAACAATTTGAAGGCGTCGCGAGAAACAAAGACAAAACCAACACAGGAATATACGTAAAGACCGAGGATTTAAAAGGACAAAAATAATTGAGCGGCGTAATGTTAGAAATTGCTTTCTGATCAAAAACCCGGATCATAGCTGGCCCTAACGAATTTGGATATTTGTGGCAAGGCTCAGACAACACGGAGGAGAAGCTGTGACGAGTTGAGGACGTATTTGCTCTTTGTGAAAAGACAGATTTAATGGTCGCATTCAGTAAAACGGATTCTACAAAGTATCTACGAGTATTTAATTTTGTTTGGTCTGTTTATTGAAGGATCAAACTGCAAACTCCAGCAGGACATTGCTCTCATCCACATATGAAATACGGTTTCAATAAGAAAAGATTGACCTACGAGAAACCTGATCGGATGGATAAGGCAGCACAACACGTGGATTTTCCCGAGCGTTAGATATATAAAAAAAACACGTTAGTAAGTCGCGAAGTTCCAGTGTTCAGAAGTTTTATCCACTTAGCCATTAGTAGACGACAAGGAATATGCTCTAAATTCATAAAAAATGTATGAAGAAAATGGAGAATCGGATTGTATGATTGATTGGATAAAGTAACGCAGCACATGGACGATCTGCCAAGAGGAGGGTTTCAGTGGGAAACTGGTTCATACGTAAATGTTAGACGCATAAAGAAAACTCGAAAAACTTCATGAAAGCGAGAACCCGCGACTATCGGTGCTTATTGGTTTTATTTACTCGGTGGGCAAATGAAAGAATGGAAGCGCCCATTATGGCCAAATGAAACTCGAGACAGGATATGTTAAAAAGTCTCCAAGTTTATTCAAACTAAAATGGGCCAAGAAATTATTGCTTTTTTTTTATCAGGAATTAAGAGTAGTTTCACACGAGAGTCCCCACGTTTGAAATGATATAAATACATTTTATATCAGAAAGATATAATGAAAGCTTTACATTAATTTCTTACGGTTTATTAATTCGAGTTAAAACGCCATACAAAGTAACAGACTAACAAAACACAGTTACGTAGATGAGAATGTATAAATTTATAAATAAATTTACACTTTTCTCCTCAACCTGAAGTAGTAAAAAAAGGGGGAATTTCCTGTGTGGGACTATATAAGGGTCATCGACACTACTAAATTTGGTGTCGAACGTAGTCAAATTAATAAAAGTTTTATTCATTATTGGAATTTACAGCTTAAAAAAATCTATGCTCTCAAATTGAGCCTTTTGCTTTTTTTATAATAATTAATAGTATAAAAGTTATTTTTAAATAACATCATCGTAACAGATGACGCCACACAGTTTTAGCTAATGTCTCAGTGTTTCTTAAAGATATGAAACACGTCGTTGAATTTTTTTACTCTAAATTTCTACGTTTTCGCATGCAGTTTTTGTTCGTTTATTATGTTTATAAACGCATATTTTTACTAGTTTGCAAGATTTTATGTGTTTTTATATAAATTTTTTATTCTTATCTATTCATAAAAGTAATTTTTCCTTGACATTTGTACTATTTTCCATTTGTTATGCATTTTTAATATATTGATACAATGAATTTATATAAATATTTTGAATGCAATATCAGCTTTTAAATAATCGATTTATAACGTGTTTCGTTAATTTTTTTTCAATTTTAACGAAATATGATATTTGTACGTCTATTTTTCTTCATATTTTCCTATACATTTCCTAGGAAATATAATATTTTTCGTTTCTTTTGTTACGTCTTCCAGGTATCGTCTTGCTTTTCCATGCGATGCTCGGGTTTTATATAAAAAAAAAACTAACATTTTTACATTGTTTTCTACTCAAATTTTACCAATTTTCGTAAAATTCTGTTTTGATTTTATATAATTTTGGCTACATTTTTCTGTTTACGACGCTCTTATTTCAGATTAATTAGCAAATAAATAGTTGCAGAATTCATTAAGTTCATCTATTCGAGTGTGGACGTTAATCGGAGGAAGGAAACTTTCAAGATTCTCTTAGTTATGACATTAAACTTTCCTACAGGTCAGCAACAATGACAGAATTCGACATTTCTGCCGACTCAACAGTATGGTTCTAAATATTCATCTCTCTAAATATGTAATATCGTTTTAAATTCATATATTCATTCAGTTGTTAAAGCACCGACTTTTGAATGTGTCACGAACTAAACTTCGATATTATATTATTGTAACATCTTCTATAGAAACACAAAGAAAAGGAGACTGCAGCTAAATTTCTCGAAAACTTAACGTTAAAACTTGAAAATTCTTTATAAAATTGCTTGATCAGAGATTGAAAATTCCGTAAAAATCACGCTCAAGTAGATATTTTTGATAGAAATTTTCAGGAGCGAATTTCTGTAAACGTTTCGTTGCTCTCAAGAATTGAAAGAGTGTGCAACTAGTATGAAGTTTGTAGCAAAGGAAACAGGTTGAGAAATATCTAAAACAGCATTTTTCTTCTTTTTTATGAGAGTTTTGTATCGAATACTTCAGTAAAAAGTTTGGCAAAATGCTAAACTTATGAAGAGCAGCTTCAACTTTACCACAAGTATCGGGCTTCATCAGCTGTAAAAAATATAGTATCCATACTTATCTCCATATTCCAGATGACTGTTCTACAATATCTCATTTATTATATTTATGATCATTTCTACAGGATTGTTGGTCGTACCATTATTTAAGAATCATTATTAATAGTTTTGGAATTAAAGCTCATGATACCTGCGTAAGGTCTTATTTATTCTAATTCTTCTAGTATTGTTGGCAGCATCACTAAAAATCATTATTTAGAAGTAATCAGTCATAGGCACTTTTTGCGTAATTGATATTTCTTCTATAGTATTTAAAGTTTACTTCTACAAATTTAGGATTTTCATCATCAGGATCCTTCATTTCTACAAGTTTCCTTCATTTCTGTAGTGTTTCTTCGCTAGAAACTTTTCATTTCTGAAAACTTTACTTCATTCCTCTTCATTTTATTTTTTCACTTGATGATCCTAGTAGAGATTGTTATTCTTTATAACAATCCTCTAGGATTTACATCAAAACTTTACGATTGAAAAGAAAAATCGACAATGTCACGATAATAAACAATAACTTCTAAATAAATATACTATTTCTCTTGTTTTTGTGAGAAAATCAAGACTAAAAGCAATAAAATAACTGATTTGTAGCATTCACTACAGAAATCTGTCGAGACAAAATACTGTCAATAAAACAGATTAATTATACTGTGCGAAGGAAAGTATGGAGGAAAATCATAAAAAGGAAATATTTGCGACGGAATAAGAAAATTAAAAGGAAAGAGTGATTCCCAGGAGTAATGAAGTGTGCAAGTTTGGTAAATAAGTCTGGAAAAAGAATCATAGAAGTGAGAAATAAATTGATGAAGAGAAGCGATGGATATCTGATCACACAAGAAAAATAATTGGAATACTAGAAACTTTTCTAAATAAAGGACAGACGTATTCAGCATTTGTTTACCTTTGTTTTTCTTCCGATGCTGAGATTATTTGCGTATAATGTAATATGTGTTTGATCTTTATCCTGGTCTTTGAAATGTTGGTAGTGTCTTGTGTTAAGAATTATCATTTGCAGGTCGTCAGTTCTAGATATTACTTGAAACATTAGAATAGATAATTCCTCTGTAAGAGTGCTCACCGGTGATTGACCGAATAAAACGACTGAAGGAGTTTGCCACTGACAGATGGCCTGGTCGCGGGAGGCTTTTCAGTTTTCTTCGCGTGAGTAACACCTAAATACACAATAGTTTTCTATAGAAAGTCCTTTCGAGAGGTACGGTACCCCTTGGCATATCGTCCAAGTGTTGTCTCATTCTATCATTCCAATTCTCTGTAAGGATTCCTTTACTCTACAGTGTATTTATCTCAATTTTTCAGGCTCGCAAGTCTCCACATTTATGTATAGTCTTTACCTATTTCTATACTGAATGTTTGTTATCTTTGTTCTCGTATATTTGTAAAGATTTATCTTTAAATTATCATTATTGCTTTATTAATTAGTTATATAAATTAGTATATATTTGTGATTTTATCCTAGTATTTTTCAAAATTGTTGATAAAACAGTATTCTAAAATTCGTCGTTAGTATCGCTTTAAATATAGATAGTTTTGAATACATAGGATTAAATCTATATGAATTAAACACAATAGAGGATCGTAGAAAATCACCCGTGTAGTGTTATTTTAGTAGCACCCTTCCTCTGTATTTTGGAAAACTGGAAATAGATTGTTGCTTTTCACTATTTCTCTTTATTTACCTAATTATTATAATTAATAGCAAATTTGATGTAATTAAAAGCCGAAAAACTTAATTCAACAAGTAATTAATTAAGCACAGATACTTTATACGAGTAATTTTTTGAAAAATATAAAATAAATAATACGATGTTATTGGATAAGGATAAAATAAAAATATAGAAAAATTGGATGTAGCTAGAGCATTAGTTTCAAGTAAAGAGCTGTCATAAAATGTCTGACAAAAGAGAGAGAGAAAGAAGGAGAAGGGATGATGATCAACATCCTTAGAAGAGAGAGATTCCTCTGCCAGATGACAATATACGTCCACACATTGTCGATGTTGTGCAGTCGGAAACTGCCAACACACGGTTAGACAATCTTTCATATCCTCTCTACATCCCTGTCTTGTTGGAAGTATTTCCATCTCTTGTCATCCTGAGAGATTCTATTCAATATTTTAAATGATTTTTTTAAAACAGCAAGGACTTATTGATTCTGATATAAAGTAATTTATCATAAAATATCGTGTTAAAAAATCGTTTTTTTAAAGGAATTGCCTTACAAAATGTTTAATAAATGTTTAAAAAATAGAAAATTTTATTTTAATCTTTCAGATTTTTTACCAAAAATCTGACAAATTTATAAGGTTTTCTTACCGTTTACGGATGATTATTATTAAATATCCTATACAGAGCAGGGAGAGCAAACGAAATATAAATAGAAATTACAATAAAATACTCGCTAATGCTGCGAAAATAATAAGATATAATCAAGAAATTATGCAAAATAAAGCAATGTAATAAAAATTGATATATATTGTATTAAATAATGTAATATAAACGGAAATGGCAACCAAATTATACATTACGAAAGAAACCAGTACTCTAAATAATGTATTTTAATTAAAATTAGTACCCTAAACAGTATGTTATTATCAAAACTAATGCCTTAAACGTAGTGTAATCGAAACGAGTTTTAATAAAACGTAGAATTTTAAAATAACATATTAGAAAACATTAAGACAAATACAGGAAAGATAAGTACTTAAGCTTAGGATCTATCAAGTAAAACAAGGTTTAGTTTGCTTTGATGGGATAAGGCGATCCGCCAAGCTGGAAGGACTTTCTATGGGACACAGGACCCTACTTAGGTGTTAGACACGCGAAGAAAACCCAGAAAACTCCACCTAGACTGTCAATTGGCGAGGCGCGAAATCACGACCATATATATGTTCAGTGGTTTTATTCACTCGTTCACTGGTAAAATAAGGTAACGCATACTTTATGTGTTAAAAAGTGACGTAAAAGAAAAAATATCCAGGAAATATATAATATTTTACGCAGAAAGAGTGTAAATTACGCAAAAAATAACGAGAAAATCCCAAAGAGTAAGAAGAATAAATCGATAATATTATAGTTTTACGTAATTCGGTTGTTCTATAAATTACAGCGATAGTAGCAACTCGTACCGAACTACAAATTTCAAAATTTCATTTTCTGGTCTAAACGGTTTCTTATAAAGAAGCCGGGTCCAAGTATTTTTTATCAACTAAACAGCAAAGAATTTTTGTTCCCTATCTGGAATCTACTCCGAAAAATTTCATCTCTCTCTGACACGATAGCATCGGACAGATAACTGTAAAAATCCACAAAAAATCGTTTTCTTTTATCTTGGTTTAAAGATCCACAACACAAAAATTGAAAAATTTGTGATAAATTCCCGTGTGTTAAACGTTTATGATCTTTTAATTCATTTTCCCTAATTTGCATATGGAATTATGCAAAATCGAATTTTCTTAATGTGTTATCGTTTTAAATTGTTTTAATTAATAAATGTTACTTTAAATTAATATTAATTGAATAATTGTTTCTTAATGATATCGCATTAGGTCTCTACGCCGTTCTTAATTAAAATATGAATTATTTATATCCCACTACACGTGGTATACGCATATATAACTGGATATGTGAATAGCCATACGCCTGTTATATAGTTTAAACGCATACTGTGTATCTCTAGCTTATCCTGAAAAGTTTGTATGCCATTAATGAATATCCCATACTTCTTAGAGTTCCTGTACAGTTTGTGTGTAATACAAATTAACTTTTACGAACTTTCTATTAATTATTTAAATATATTCAGTGTATAAAGGTATATCGTTTAGTATGATGAGTAAATTTCTGTCCCTCAAGAATATATTTAATCCTACCTATAAAATTCTTAGTATATAGTGTTTCTCAACCAGGAATTAGAGAATTACTGGAAGTCTTAGAAGGGGTGTTGTTAGACTCAGAAGTTATATCTTAAAATAAGATTTTGTATGTAGTTGTTTGGAATTTGTATATTATAGGATATAAGGTTTGAATCCTGCAAGCTATATTCTGTTAGATCCATAAGTTCTCAAAAATAATCATTAGAAGGCAGAATTTTAACGACTAAGCAGCAACCAGACTATTGCTGAAAGACGTGGATTCGAACTACTCGACAGAAATCATTGTATAAATTTCACAGTAAAGATTTTTTTTATTTGCTTTTATTCTATTCTCCCTGTTGGCTCTAAGAGAGATTTTTTTCCACGCCCATCATATGTTTGGTCAGAAGAAGGCCGGGTGGTAATCGGGTATTCTTCACGTTTGTAATACCTAGATAAAGGTCAGTTTTCCATAAAAAGTCCTCCCGGGATGCATCACCCCTTGGCAGATTGCCCATGTGTTGTGTTGCCTTATTACAATATTATATCAATCTAATCGAAATCTAACGTCATTTCCTCATCTAAAATTCAGAAAATTTTAATATAGACTCTTTGCTCGATGAAAGAGTAATATAAATAAAATTTATTGCTTTGAGAAATCTGAAAGTAGAAGTTAACCATTAAGAGGAGGACATAGTTTTCGAGGCAGACTAACTATCACCGCAAACAAATGTAACAAGCCATTTAGCATAATCAAATTTCTGGCATATTAATTATGATTCTAATAGGAGTTTCAACAGGAACAATAAGCTATTCCTGACACTTCAAGAATTTATTGCCGTTAGAATTGTTCAAAACCTTAATTACACCGTCTGAATTGCAAGATGGTTGAAATTTTACAGGTGGGTTGGGTTAATTTCTATTTATAATTAATTAAATTCGAGATTGTTTTCGTGCTAACAATTTTTCAACCATTTCGAGGTTTTTAAAAAGTCGAGCAAAACATAGTTTTCATTGTTTTAAACCGTGAGGATCTCATAAAAAAGAAAAAGTTATGAATAAAAATGAAAATTTTTTAAACATTGAAGATAAATAATATAATTTTTTTAAATATAGAGGCCTAAACGTTTAATTTCTTATAAAACTGTAAAAGTTTTAGCATACAGAACCATAAAAATCTTTAAAAAAATCTCACCGAATAAATCACTCACGTGTAGAGCTCAAACAAAAATCGGAAATTACAGATTTGTAAGAATTAGAAATTCAGCGCATAGCATTTTATTCTATGTTTTTTAAATAATGTTTATAGGTTCGTAGCTCATAAACATCTTAAAAACAAAGTAATAAAGCCTTGACCATGATTCAGATTCTATTTAAGAAACTCATCTTCTGAGTAGGGGAAAGCTTGATTTCGTTTTATTCGTATACGATAACATGGGCATCTGCCGAGGTGGAATGCTACCCGGAAGATTTTTTATGAGAAAATGGCTCTATTTAGGTATTACAAACGTGAAGAAAATCGGAACACTCCACATAGTCAATCCGTTGGCAGGTGCGAATCCACGACCAGTGTTCGATGGTATTACCCACTCGGCCACGGTGGACCGGACTGGGCCAAAGAAACTGTGGATATTAAGTGAACTATTGTATAACAATAAATAATTTTCATCCGTCATAAGCGGATATCATAATAAGACTAAAATTTCTTATGGTGGTATAAGCAAAGCAGCAGATTCTAACATTTCTATAAACCATCCTGTCCAGCACTTCACGCTTGCTAACAAGCAAAAATGACTTGTTTCTGAAGAATATTCGTTGATTCATTACTAAATGCCTTCATATATTTAAATAATCAATTTTTACGTATTTATTCAGTACGATTTATATAAATCTATATTGAACTTCATCAGATAATCTTCTACTCACCAGTGACCGAGTGGATCGTGAATAAAGGCCCGACCGACGATCTATCTGGGTGGAATTTAATTCTCGTGTCTAGCACCTAAATATGAGTCAGTTTCCCGCAGAAAATCCTCCCAGGAGGACTTATCACCAATGTTGCGCCCTTAAACCATCAATCCAATCCAATCTACGATGCTCACTCGTTGAATCGATATGGTCAATAATTAAAGCGTGTAATTCAAACAGAAAAAATTGTGTTCCTTTAATAAAATTTAGTCATTAGAATTACGATTTTAGATTTCCATAGCCCACAGCTTAATTTGTAATAGGTTTAGCATCTGTTGGAACATTTATATATGAATAACTCCTGAGGCGAGTTGGACTAAATCACTAGTTTATACAAAAGTTGATTTTGTTGATTATCAAGAACTTTAATGAATTTCCTATTCAAGTAATCTAGCGATACTTCAATGATTTTGGACAAAATTGGATATTTGATTGTATTTTTCCCTCCGAGAGCCTTTCGATTAAATTTATGTTGTATTTATTCTGATCGTTTTAGTGAGAAGAGAATTATTCTCGTGAGAATTCCCTTAATAAATATTGAAATTCTAAAGCATGCAATTAATTTCCTTTCACTCGTAATTCTATTAATAGAATATTTTCTATCAGCTTCATCAATATTTTCTCCATTTTGTTACTGTATAATTCTATATTTTTATTGAGATAATTTTAATTCGGTTAAATTTTTCTTATTTTAATTATTTTTAATAAAGAAATTTAAATCAAGTTAATTGACTTAAGTAACTTACTTCTGAAAGTTGGGAAGTAATAAAAAATATTTTGTTTTTTTTTTAAATTACGTTGGACGGAGAAAAGGACTAGGAAATCAGTTTTACAAATTGATTAATTAAATGAATTTTATTAATTTCAAATTTATTTGAATAAATTGTTGGGTTTTACGATAACTCAGTTTTCTATAATTGAAATGTAATTATTTTAATCTATCTGAAGAACTGAGGAACCTGCTCTGTAGAGTGCCCCGTCCCATAGATACACATACCTAGTCCTAAGATGCTTGTTATAAATCTCTACTTTAAGGATTTTTTCCCCTCATAGAAGCATAAATAATTAAAAATATGAACCTCATTTAATTTACATTAATAATTTTATCTAAATTTAATTAGCCTAAGTTTATAATTATTAAGATTCCAAGACAGTGGAGTAAATGATACCAGATACAATTAGCTCCAACTTTAAAAATTACGATATAAAAAAAATATAAATGAAAATCTATAAAAAGTTTATTCGAAAATCGTCACGAAGGAACTTAAATCGATATCTTAATTTACAAACTAAAGATTTTATATCGATATAAGACGAAATTCTTCTTACATTTCACTCTAATAATAGACAAAAGATGATATTTTACAGATGTAGTTGTCATAAATGATCGATACAAAAAAACTTTCACTAAATTGAGGTAAGTCAGATTCCCGGTTAAAAAATCGATATACAAGTTTATCTACAAAAAAAGTGAGATCTAAGCTGAGTAATTTGAGTCCATTCTCTACATCCCCGAAATTATTGATTCAACTACTCAAATAATGTTCAGAAGTTGTTAATGAAATGCGATACCTCTACACAACTTTTCTTCTTAGTAATGTTAATAATTTTCTGATAAATTGGAGAAAAATTACACGATAAAGTTATACACCTCTCGAAGAAGCGACAACTTTGTTTATTGTACTGTAGTGTACGTACCGCAGAAAACGGATGAATGAAATAAAGCCACGCAACACACACGAGGACTATCTGACAAGGAGAGAGGACTTTTTCTGGAAAACTGGTCCTATTTAGGTGTTACACGCGTGAAGAAACCCGAAAAACTGTACGGGGCCGGTCCGTTGGCGAGGCACATTACATCGTGTTCGATAGTTTTATCTACCGGGGCCCCAGAAAACGACTTGATATCTTACAAGATGGTGCCGAGAATTTCTTCCATATTTAGAAGCCGTAGTGATCTGGAGTTTTATACTTTTTTAGATGAATTTTTTTGACATCTTCATTTGACCCAGTCTATCTGTACGTTAATATAGTGTGGTATTTCGACGCGTATCTCAGAGGTCGAGTGTTGAAGACGTATCTCATCGATCAGACGAAATGTGATGCCAAATTGTTATTAATATCTGCGAGTAGTAACGGATTTATCTTAACAAACCTCACAGCTTAGATAATAAAGAAGAAAACCTAGGGATCCGGTGACAGATGGTAAGTAATACTCCATCATAGTAAGTGCGATTAGAGATATCGGATCCGAACTATGACACCGTTATCGCAGAACATCATTAACACTAGACACGAACAGATTGGTTTAACGTTGGTACCCGTTATTGTTCGATTAACTCGTATCCTTCCATTTTCGATATCGGATGCAACCGAGCGAATTTAATGTTTACTGACTTTAATGGCGACAGTTTAACTGAAGCTTGAAAATCGGCAACGGTCAATCTATATTTGACAATGACCTATAAATAGCAACTCTGTGCATTTTCCCTCGTCTCTCCTCACTAATTCATTCAAATTTAAGCCGAAAATATTTAATCTATCGATGTTGCACCCTCTTTTATGGTCACGCAGTAGATATTATCTCACTAGAAACTGCCACTTACTTACTCGATTTTATGTATCTCGTCGTATTCCCGAGCACGAACTTTACTTCATAAGTACCTATTCTAGATATATTTTAGTTATTAAATGTTCTGCTTTACTTAAATTTATCTAATCACTTGGTAATCGTGATAAGTTGAAAGATTATAGGATAACTAATATCCCTACTTTTGGGTAGTTTTAATAACTACAATCGATACGCGAGATTACGTTAGGATCTTGTATTGCTAGATTTGTGTGTACCCTCGTAAATATAACCAACGTTATGCACTATATTCAGTTATTACGGTTTTATAGTTACGGTACAAATATAAAATGTTAATAACATTCTTGCAATGTGTGCGAGGAAATGTGTTATGCAATAAAGTACAGGACTATAAGATGGAATGGGTAGTTTAAAATTGAGACAATATATGAGCATTAAAGATCGTACGTTCTCTCAATAACTTAATTTCAAAAAGATATTAACACTTATCTCGATTGGTCCTTATTTATTACGCGAGGGAAACTCCCCAATTGAGTCCTGACTTCTCGTAAGTTATGGAAAAACTACGCAAAGAGGATCTGCCACGGCAAATCCGGAGTACCGAGTTTCTTCCATTTTAATTTTAGCATTTTTTTAATCACCCCGTATAACAAAACTGTGTATAGATAAAAGTACAAGAAAACTACAGTAATACATAAATGATACTGGCAAACTTGTGTAGTATAGAACAGTTACATTTATACAGACCCGGCCCGGACATAAAAGGTTTCAAAATTTAGTCTTTTATGTAAAAATATAATAAGAAAGTGGTATAAATTAAAATTTATTTCGATAAATAGTGGCTTTATTTATATATTTTTATGGTTTTCGGAGAGAGATGGGTACCATATTTACGTCTTGTTCTTCCTCTTCTCATTTCACACAGGCCTTGGGTGTAATAAGAATAATCTTAACATAAGAATGTCGTAAGATCAGAATATATAAAACTTCTTTGCACTTATATTACTCTTGTAAACGTTTTTCTATTTTAAAATAAATAAAAGATAAATTATTTACTATTAACATTTTGATTATCGAACAAATAACTTATTTTTACTATTAAAACTTAGTAAAAGTATGATGACGTTCAGATTCAAAAATCAATCACCTCTCGTTTGAATTTAGATAAATTCTATTGATAAAATTACATTTTACTAAAAATAAGAACTTCCAGAGATCGACATTCCATCAGTGACCGAGGATAAAACCACTGAACTCTGGTAGTTGGTCGCGGGTTCGCGCCACACCGACGAACAGGATTTGTGGAATTTTCCGGGTTTTCTTTACGTGTCTAACACTTAAATTCGATTCCCAGACAGTTCTTTCGGAAAGCACCCCCTAATAGATCGCCTTACATCTCCAATGCAATCCAGAGGCCCGAGCTACTTCTTTTTGAGGCTCTATTACGTATGTATATTTAAAAAATACAAAACAACGCATTATATTTCTTAAATATCTTAAGAACCGAGTATCTATTAAGGAGCCTAGACAGGTCATTTGATTCAAACCCTCTACGACAAGACCTGCTAAAAGTAGCCAAGTAATTAAACATATTTTACTGCTTACTTTCATTATTCTAAAGATAAATTTCAACAAAATATGTCAAATATTAGAATGTAGGATCAACCTTTATATTAATTTATCATATTCATACAGTTGTAACTGTTAATTTGCATATTAATTAATTAGCATCAACTTCGCAGATGTCCCTCTTGCTGAGAATGATATCGAACACAATTCGTATTGCTAATGTGTCCCTAAATACTGAAATTTTAATTTAATAATAATGTTGAGAGGTTGAAATAAGAAATGTTATTATTAACAATTAATTAATTAATTATAATTTTGTGTAACAATTTAATGAAATTAAATTATGAATGTCGCTTGATATTTAATAGTCGTAAACTTCGATATGATTGGTTTCTCATCGGCTATTTTTTGCTAAAAATTATTAAAATAAATTATTATTTTGCATATAAGAATTCGTGTATAATTAAAAAATGCAAGCACTATACGTGTTTGCATTTATTAATAACGTGTTTATGAACGAATGTGCACTGTAAACACAACAATTGCCTTTTTATAAACACTACAAGCATTTTAAGCACTATTACTATTGTACTATAAATACTACAAGCAATATAAGCACTATTGTTAAGTACTATTAATACTGTTATTAAATACTAGAAGCATTATAAATACTATTATTGTTGCACTATAAACACTATAAACATTATTACCTCAATTAGTACGATAATAATAATGTATATAATGCTTGTATCCAACCTACAAGCATTATAAGTGCTATTACTATGGTACTGAAAATACCAAAAGCAAAATAAGTACTGATATTAAACACTATAAGCATTATAAATACTATATTACCTCACTGTAAACACTATAAACATTATTAGATCACTGCAAACATTGTAGTTTTATTACTATATTAACACTACAGGTATTATAAACACTGTTATAGCTACCCTATAAACATTATAAGACTAGGATAATAAAAAACAAGTATTATATCCACTATATTGATAATAAAAATGCTTATAATGCTTCACTTTATAAAGCTTAAACTTCATAATAACGAGCTTATATTCCACATTTTAAGTTCATAGTATTGAATTAATTATTTTAGAATTATGTGACGTTATTTAATTTGAATTTTTAGCATTCAATTGACGAAACATTTTATAAATTACAAAATTTATACATTTAAAACATCATATTTATACCCCCTCCAAAAATGAAAGTACACATTGGAGTATCATTCGGTTTCATACACGTGAGTGAAGGACGAGTTGAATTCCATTACTCTAATCAAATTCTGACAACCCTATCTAAAGAATTCAAAATAACAATACAAAGAAATGCTTCCTTCTAGAATATTTTACCGAGTTTTAGGAGAGATTCCTTACTCTCAATCGTGAATAATTCATATTTTTATATTGTAGATTATTGAGGCCGTAAGGGCGTTATAAGTTATGTATCTTTCTAAAAAATCAGAAAATTGTCGAAAATTCTCCCCAAAAAAAGTAAAAATACGAATAAAATCGTTTAAATCTAGCATTCGAGTATAGACTTTTTAGGGGTTGTATATTCTTTTAGTGTTATGTGTACAACAAAACTACCTATCGCTTCGGCTTGTTGCATCTACTTTTCTTCATATTTTATGATAAAAGATAATATAATGCATAAACAAATTTAGAAAATTATGTTATTTAACTCTTCTGATTCGAGATAATGCCTAATATTAACTAAAAAACGAAACTAAATGTTTAAAGTGTAATAAACACTACAAAGTGGCTCATCTTTTCTAGAATCGAACACTCTATACAAAGTGCAAACTTTAAGCCATACATTAAAATATCATATTATAAGAAATGGGACTATATAATAACATTATTATGCTTCTCTTCGCGATTATCGTCCACATTTCTGAGAAAAATACATTGAAAAATCTTTTAACATATTTAATCCCTTAGACCAACACCATTTGCTAGAAAAAAATACGTTTGATAGTGCCTTTTTATAGCAGACACGAAGCGAGTTCACGAAGCTATAAAGGCTTTGGTGCCATTTAAAGTGCAATATTTTCTCTTTTATCTAAGAAACAGAAATTAGATCAATTTTGAGTGAATACTACAGCACAAGTTTGGTTTACTTGAATGGGATAGTACGTAGACAGTTTACCAACCACCGGATTTATAGTAAAAAAGCTAGATTTTCTTTAAAACTAGATAAAAGATATATATATATATATATATAGAAACAGAACTGATTTTCGAAAACCGATTTAATGTCTGGTTAACTTTTCGTGATTTGTACAGATAAAGTCGCTTCTGTTTCTAATCAAACTTTATTGAGAGCGTGTTCAATCTTGGATTATGTCTTATTTTCAACTATTTTCCGGATTTTTCCGGATTATTTTCATTGTAGTAAAAGCTTTTAACGCGTTGAAGTTGAGGAAACAACTCCATTTTTCGTCCGGTCATTCGTCTACATTTAAGTCAAACAACACACGAAAGAAAGTTTTATTGACAGCAATGTACACCTTAAAAATTCTATTTAATTTCTACTTCTGTTTTTTTTTTTTTTTTAATTGAGAGAATTTTACGTTTTTAAAAGTCTTCTTCCGGTTCCTTTTTAAGTTAAGCTATCAATTATAAACATGACTAATATTAACGATGTCTATGTCTAATTAATATACCTTACCGGCTTTTCCCGCTTTCAGCATGCATATCAAAACTAAACTAAGCTAAAATATGTCAGTTTCTTATTTTAAGTTGAATTTCTAAAGAACATGCACATTTTCCTGTTTTTTAATACATAAAATATAAAAGAATAGGCATAGACATCGTCACCCAAGTAGGCCGGAATGATAACTGACAGCTTACCTCGAAAAGGAGCTGAAGTAAGGATTTTAAAAACGTAAACTTCTCTTAATTTTTTTAAAAAAACCCGCTGTATTATTTTCTCATTTTAATTTTTAAAAAATGAAAAAAATTTTTTGTTTTTAATATCGCTATTCCTGCTCCCTTTCGAGGTAAGCTGTCAATTATCAACCCGGCCACCTTGTACTTTTTTTAAAGCTGTCTATGACTAGTTTTTGTATCTTACATATTGAAAGCGGAAAAAATCTGTGTGTTCTATCAAAAACTAAGTTAAAATGAGAAAACAATTTCCGTCTTTCGACCGGTTGTTGATCTGCTGACGGATGACGTGACGAAAAAACTGCTTTAATAGAAGTTGGAGTCACGGGTATGACGAGTGATGGCGAATTCTGTCATGTGACAAGATACTGAAAATGTGTGATAAGAAATGTTGATGAATGCACAGAAGAACTGCCAAAAAGATAGTTGGATGTTGTAATGATACAATTTTTCAACTACATTTTATTTAGTCCTAGAAATTGACTGGTATGCTTCCGAGGGCCGAATTTAATGACAGATTCGCCAAGGCGACAAAAATATATTTGACAGAGATGTTTTCACCCTCTGGGTTTGCTTATTTTGCTGATTTAAAGTGAAATATGATTATACCTTTCACCAAGTTAGAGAGAAAAATGTGATCGGTATCACTGATAACTAATATATAAACCTGAGTATCATATAATGTGAGAGATATCCAAGTTGACTATATTTTAGATAACTTTAAAAACTCTTAGACTATTTATGCTATAAAATATTTTATTTTTAACTCAAATATACATATTAACGAGATGGAAGTAGAAAGTATTAATAACTCCATTTTTGTCCAGTTTCTGTAGCCGCTATTCATTTGTATACAGATTAATCTGAAAACACAGCAAGATTTTTATTAAATAATAATGCATATTTACTAAAATTATTTATTTTTTTAATATTTCTAACAAAAATGTCAACTTTCATTAATTTTTACACATTTATGTGCAGTTTGCAGCAAGATGCCAATTATAAATTTAACCACCTTCAACTTAATTAACGATGTTTATGCTAAAAATTTTATGTATTCTGGACTTTCTTAAGTTTTATTACATGTAATTACTTTATTTTTAATTAAAAATTTATAATATAAAGTTATATTTTCAAAATTCATTTAAATATTTTAATTTTTTACATAATCCTTTTATCCGCTATGTAATTAAATTAAATCTACGTGATCCCCAATACAATTAAAAGTAATTATTTCAGCATTAAAATGTAATATAAGTTTTAAACTTTTTCTGTTTAAAAGATTTATGTAAGTTGTTATTACCATTATTAATGATACTATTAATAAATAAAGTTAATAATATTACTTTAAGTAATTTTTTTAAAACTTTTTCGTCTTGAGGACACGTTAAAGGGTCTTTTTCTAACTCTATGTGAATTAGACCAAGTCAACAATAAAGCTGGTGAAACACGAGGTTCAACTAATGTTACCCATGTGAGGGGCCAAGAGAAAAAAAGTGGACACTTTACTATAAAATGTAGGATGCCCATCAGTGGCCGAGTGGTTAAAAAATAAAGTAATACAAATTATTTTTTTAAATTGTACAAATAAGGTCTGGGGGTTCAGCTGGTGTCCACGTATATCATAAATATGAAGACAACCCTTCTGTGAAAGGCATAAAAATTCATAAATAAAACGAATGTGGTCAGCACAAGCTTACATAGAAAGACCCCGCTGGTGTCTTTCTATGAAAGCCTGTGCTTAAATATTTATTAACAAAGCAGAGCTAGAAGAGGGCCAATAGAGCATTCTTTTGTTGTTTTTCATATGTAGGGCCTCCTAGGCTCGTGTTCAAACGTATTATTAACAAAATTATATCTGTTTTTCAAATAATTATTTGTCTTGATTTAATTTAACCCGAAATGCGAGAAAGTAAATTATAAATAAGTTACTGTTTATTAATTATTATTTAATAAGAATTGATTAAATACACTTATTAAGTTCTAACTTTTGATATTATAAGGAGAAATAAATATAATTATTTTTATATTATCCCAAATTCGGGACCCAGTTAGCGGAAAGCCGTTAATATGCAACCGGCCACTTTCGGTTTACGCTGTATTTTTTTGGTTTATTTATTTATTTATTTTCCATTTTGTTATTTTTTTATTAACGAAACTTTAAAACGAAACTTTAGAAGTATAAAGAACAATTTATAGACTATAAAAAAGATAAAAATCATGAATAATTTATAGACTTTAAAGCCTAGAGAGTTAGAATTTACTACTACGGATGAATTGACATGGGTTTTTTAAACAATGTTGCATAGATCAGATAATATTGACAAAAAATAAAAACAATTGATTCGATTTAAAGATAGATAAAATAAATAGATTTTTCTATTTATTTTATTTTTAATACAAATCAATGAAAATCACGCTATTTTTTTCAGTAAGTGAAACTATATGCTTGTTTACTGTCTTTTAATACCATTTAAATTAATTGTTCTTATTTATTAATATCTACAACATGTATTTTATTAATTTTTTTATTTTAATTAGAAAGTTATTACGAAAAAGTGGTTAGATAGGCTATAAATTGGCTACTATGGCAACCTTTATTAGCTTAAATGGTTGCTAAAAACAAAGAAAAAATTATAATAGAATATATTAAAATAGTTTATTCTGTAGAAGAATTTTAAGTAAAACTTTTAACAATAAAACATTTAGTAAATATTTTCAAAAGTTTATTATTTTCCCTAATTTTTGGCATTTTTTTAGCTTCATATTCACTCCTTAAACTACAACTTGTATAGGCATTGCGATTCAACAAAACCAAGTTTATTTTTAAAAATGTCACAAACTTCTTTAAAGATGTCAAAAACAGCTTTTTATTTTAATTAAAATAATTATAATAAAGAAATTAAATAATTTCATAAAAAATTGATCACATGCCACAAGTCTCAAAGTATTATGCCGCTCTTTGCTCGTGTGTTATGTCGGATCGTGTATGATTTAAACAGAAATAACATAAAATTTTCTTTCTAAATTTTCATGAAATATAATTTCCTATTTCAGTTTTTATTTATTTTTTATTGTACTAAAATTTGGTTTAGTTAATTGCACGCAACACAAAGTTCCAAAGTATAATGTCTCATAAAAGGCTGTGGAGCCATTGTTTCAAAATAGCGAAAATCACAAAAATACTTATAAAAAGTGCACAGTTTGTTATAATTATTAAAAATAATTATAAAATGTATTGCTTGTGACTATTTTTAAATATTTTATAATATATAGGGTGACCCAAAAGTCGGTTAACCGTGTTTTGATTTGTTTGTATTCCAAGAAAACTGTATTGATAAATATGCATTTTAATCCGTCTAGAAGAAAAGTTTAATGAGTATCGATGTTTGAACATACAGGAAAGCCCAAAAAACAGTTAACCAAGTATTTTAATGTGTTTCAAGATACATATGTGACAATAAGTTTAGAAGAATGTTTTTTTTAATGAACTGTGATTACGTATTTAAATAAGGTAAAAAGTTAATCCTTGACAATAGTTAACCGACTTTTGGACCACCCTGTATATAATAATTATTTTTGTGGATATAAAATGTGACAACGTGACAACGATTTATGTTCATCAAGGGGTTATTTTTCATAGAATTAATCATTAAAGCCGAGTTGATGACAAAACTTTTTGAATTTTTAACAATTTGTAATAAAAATACAAAGAGAAAATAATTTTAAAATGTGCATTTTATAAATTATTCCAAAGTTTTAACTCGTGGGATACGAGAAAAACGATAAAGTAGTTTGTATAAAAATTCTGAAAGATTATTATTATTATTATTATTATTAATGAATTTCCTGAATTATTTAAATGTTCCCAGATATTAGTTTCATTTTAAATATTTTACATTTAGTTCCAATCATTTATCTCTTTCATACCAGGTTTATATTTAACATTTATTTTATCCATGCATCTTCGAATTTAATCATTCGCCTCCTCTTTCATCTTCAGCATCTTTCTCTTTTCCCTCTCTCGCTCTTTGATGTTTGATTTCTTTCATGCTCTAATCGTTTTTACTTCCAATTTTTCTTCAATTTATTTTAAATCTCTCTTTAAAAAATATATATATATTACTAACCAAATATACAGCATTTATTACAGAAATATCATTAATTCAGTTTTTTAAGTTCTAGAACCGTGATTTTTAGAAGCAAATTTGAATGCAATTAGTAAGACTTATCCCCAAAAATTCCGAATATCCGGACTGTTCCGAATGTGTTGAGTTAGTAAATAGTTGGAGTACAAAGTGAATTTTGTGTGCTGCGTAGGAAAACGAGCCAAAGATATTTTATAAAAGGGTGGCCCAAAAGTTAGTTAACGGTTGTAAACGCTAAATTTCTGCTTAATGCAAATGTTTGTAGAATAGGTAACGGAGTAAATTCATTACCTGTTCGGTCCGGTGTTAACGATAAAAGGTTCGGCCTAATTGGGAAACGACCCATACAGAGCTAAGTTAACTGACTTTTGGGACAGCCTGTATGTTCATACATCACACGATTTTCTTGCAAAACTATGTTTGAAATCTATATACACAAGTATAGGCCTATAGAAACACAGAGCAGATGACTGCAAACTGACTTTTGGGACACCTCGTATTTTGTAATCACGAAAAAAATTCGCAAATAATAAATGTATCAATATTTTAAGATGTTTTGCTTTTATTCTACGAAAATGAAGCCATTTTTCAGAGTATTAATTCGTTTTTTTATTTTAATCTTGTTATAAAATGAAATTTCTTTTTGTTTTGAAATTTTTTTTTAAATTCTACATTTTAATCTTCCATTTAATAATATAAAAATGTTTTAAATAAAAAATAGATTATTTTTTTCTTACTTTTTAAATAAAGTAAAATTTCAAAAATTGAATTTTTAAATAATTTTCAAACCTTTTTGTTTTTAATACAGTAGAACCTCTATTATCCGGATCTCCATTATCCGGATTTTCGATTATCCGGATATTCCAAAATAAACAAAAATTTTATGAATTTGCTGATTTGCACTTGGCGAATTACGACACTGTTTATGTACATGATGAAATGCATAACTTGTTTTGTTTCAACAACGTCTCACCCAGCACAGTGGTCGTAAACTCTTAAATATATTTTACGTCGTAATAAAAATATAACTTGACATACGTATTTATAAATAATTTATATTCAAATTACATCATTTCTATGACCAAGGGCGGAGTAAGGCATGGGCAACGTGGGCCACCGCCTATGCCTCACGGTCCGAAAGGCCTCGCGTTTCGAAGATTTATGCATTACTTAAAAGCCGCGAACGCGACGAAAAAATTTTACTCGTCATAAAACGATAAATAGTTTGTCAAATTTTTATTCATAAAAATGCAGTTTCAACTGCTTTTTATTTTATAAAATCCGTCTTCTTGCGCCACCAGAGGGCCTTTTAAACAATAGGTAGTCTGTTAGCGTTGGTCAGTAGTAGTCCAAATTCAATACGAACGTTTGTTTCTTTAAAATCTGATCACGATTTAAATACAGTATTTACTTTTAATATTACCGATATGTCATCGAAAGGAAAACGTGTTGTATTATCATTAAAAGACAAATTAAAGTACTTGTTTCGATTATCCGGATTTTTCCTTATCCGGAGTACCTTCATCCCCAATTAGTCCGGATAATAGAGGTTCTACTGTATTTTTATATCGAATTAATTGATAATTTATTTAATATTTAAGTTTTGTTTTTAAGTACGTGACAATTCATATGAATTAATATTAAAAATTATAATTTTTAAATTAAAAATAAAAGTATTTAATTAATTAATATAAATGTTTATTTTCTACAATTTTATTTAAAAAAATTGCTGTGTTTGTCTGTACATCTGTACTCTTATTTTATAAATTTTCAATATCAAAAGCTTCAAATTCTCATGAAATTTGTCGCGTATGAAGAATAATGGCTTTTGTTATCTTACGCTTCATTTTGTTTCAATTCGAACGTTGAGAAATTCTATGAAACAAATGGTTCCTGTCATCTCCTGCTTCATCATTTTGGCGTAGATATTATAATACTAAACAGAATTAAATAGAACACTAACCCATATACAACGTGGTCCAAAAGAGGGTTAAGTAAAGACTAAAACTTACTACGTTCATAATGAGATATTCCTTGTTCAATGCACAAATTTGAGACATCGGCACACTCACAAATTGCCGACATTCTTGCAAATTCCACAAAAACGGTTAACTGACTTTTAGGTTACAGTATGTATATTTCAAACACTGATATAAAAATCCAGCAACGAGTTGTTTAACTTTCCCGACAACATTTAAACTGCATGTAGTGCCATCTATTACGATATTTTATTAAAAACTTTTTATATTTTTAATTATTATAAAATGGCAAACGGCTTAAGTTTGAGGGTAGGAACTAGTTTTATAAAAAAAAATAAATAAATAATTGTAAATCGTTATTAAGTCCGACCCTACTTTAGACACGACACGAGACCTCCTTTAACTTCCCACCCCTTCGACCTTGAACTACCAAAATTTAATAGCATCAATCCCCCTAATAAACAAACCTCCCTGTAAAATTTCTTATTATTTATTGTTTATTAAACTTGTGATTTTTTCCCTCCAATAAATTTAAGCCTGAGGCCCTTAACTATACCTTCGTAATATGGGACGGGAAGCTATATATTTAGTTTATGTGTAAATGAGCCCTGTTCTACTTATACAAAGGCTAAATTAGAACTTAGCTCTCAAGCCACGAAGCTGTAACTTGAAATCTCACGAAGGGCCTCTTATGTATAATAAGTTAAAATCTGTTTTTCGCATCAGAATATTGCAATGTTGAGTAATATGGAAAATGTTCCGTTGCATACCACGTTTCGAATGCATTTTTCTGAGATGCATAAACCGCTGGCTTCTGGAATCCCCTTGTGTAGGCGTGCTGGAAAGTTCAAGTTGCCATAGCAACACAATCAATAGATTTAAAAGAATTTTAAACTTTTAAATTTCCATTTTTATAAAATTGTCATAAAGTTCTATAATTTAGTCACGTGCATTTAGGTCTTACTGCCAACTTTATAATCTTATTTACCTTAATCGATAAAATCGAATATCTAGCCACACCCTGCTTAAACGTCTACCCCTCTTTTTTAATTATAGATCATTCCGTTACTATGACAATAATTGACAACGCCCACATTAGAACTATTCTTACGGTAATTGGACAATTTTAGTTTAAATTTTCCCGCCGTTATACAACATTTTTTATAGTCCAATTTCTAGTATTTTAATTGCAATTTTAGTAAAACTAGTGTGTTTTTTGTAGAGGAACCGATGTTTTAACCAATTTCAATTATTATATCATTAGGACCGAACCTACATTCTCGGTAATTTTTAAGGAAACACGAGAGAATGTTTAGGTGCATTCTAACTTAACTTATTTGAACACATGGGGTCGGTTCTCATTCCATTTAATTCATGACTTATACGTGAATACATATTAATATTGAATACCATAAATAATATATAATACATAATCTATTAGGCTAAGCTTTTATGTTAAGAATACGATGTTTTCAATCTTCTATGGTAGATTCCTGTCAGTGGCATATTTTAAAATACCCTGATAAAACGTGGCAATATAAAGCATGCTGTTCATGTCGGTAATAATAAGGGCCTTCCATTCATACCAATGCAATATCAGGATTGATACGGGTATTTTACACCATAGCAATTTAAGTGATTTTGTTCAAATTTTGTGACATATCTGCAAGAAGTTCGCGGCACGCGGGTTGAGAATCAACGGAAATAAATTATTTGGTCATAGCCGCATATACAGATAAGCTAAACAGAAGCTTAGGAATTGACGCTACGGAGTTATAGGTTAAAGCCTCACGCTTGTAAATTTATTATTACTCTATAATAAGGAAGGACCTCTTATATATTATAGGTTAAGACATAACTAGGCTAAATTCAATTCTTCATCCAGTTATACCTTTGAATGGTGCAGACGAGTTATGTTTTCTGTACTCTTAGGTATAAGGTATGAATCCTCACTCTTGACAACCGATTCTTATCCTATTTTAGGATGATTAAAATCAATTGTTTTCACATTCGTGCTAAATTCATTACGCTTAAGTAAGAAACACGAATTAAGAGAATTCGTACGTTATACTCCTATAAATTGCATACTTTATATTCTTAAGTAGGCATGGTTTGCTAAGAGCCATACTCCAAAGTTCAAAGTGTATAGTAGAAGGATAGATCCGGTGCCTTACACTTTAGGAAAAAGATGGGGATCGTCTCAACCCGTACCTTATGGAA
Source organism: Centruroides sculpturatus (assembly GCF_000671375.1). Taxonomy (NCBI): domain Eukaryota; kingdom Metazoa; phylum Arthropoda; class Arachnida; order Scorpiones; family Buthidae; genus Centruroides; species Centruroides sculpturatus. Next base: position 365,565 of record NW_019384302.1, read on the forward strand.
GTAACGAATTTAGCTTAAATATGAAGATAAATGACTCGAAATATCTCAGAATTTAGCTGAAATAACGCCTTAAAATCTATACTTTAAGAGTAAAAATTTATTGAAATAGTAATAATAATAAATATAGGGTTAAGTTGCCTTCATTTAGCTAATATTTTCCAATAATAGAGCACATTTAAATTTACTCACCGGAAGTGGAAACTTGATAGTGCCTGGTGTTTTAATTTAATTCCATAATTACATTAGCGAATATTCTTGTATACAGTTTAATCAGAGAACGTTTAATGGAGAATATATTCAGCCACTCGACTATAGAAACTAGTTGACGTTCTGCCGATAACTTTTCGTCCTGAAATTGGCAGCTTTGATATCGCAGATCCCCCACCCGACTACGTTGCAAGTGCACTCACTCCCTGGCAATTGAAGTTTACCAACGATCGAAAGAGTGGCTGATTGTGGGAGTAAAAGTTTATATTTCGCATAAGAAAATCGATACTTTCTGCTTACAGAACAGTTTTGTTGCGTTCTACAGTAAATCCGCTATCGGAAAAAATGAGTTATTTTTAGTTTTTCTGCACTACACTTGAATGAGAAGTACAAGACAAAATTCCTTTTTTTTTCTTTTTACGTCGTATGTAGTGACAAAAATGACATATTTTCGCATTTTCGATGTTTATGAAAGAATTTGTATGCAAATATTGTGCAGGAGTGTATAAAAAGTCGGTCAAATTTTTACTCGATAAGAAAATGCTGTAAAAAGTAGATAAAATGGAGAAAGTTTGTGCATGTTTTCTAACACGCGCAATTTCGCTTCGTCGCATCGCGTATGTTCTTCAATTTTATGTTCTGTAATCTTTATTATTTCCGTTAAAATACACGTCGTTTTTTAAAAACTGCATATTCCTAAAGAGCGTATCATTAACTATGAGTATGGAATAATTTTTATGTTAAGCTAAGCTGCTGCTTACATATCACGTTAAGAATAGCCTACACGCTGTCGGATTTGTACGTAAGTTAATTAAACAAACTGAAATTTAGGGCCTCGAATTTCTTACACGTGTCATTATTTAGTGAAATAGAGGGCCTGTTATACCTTTATGTTATTGCTTAAGCCACAAGTGTATATCCACCCCTGCGAGTATAGTTTTCAGCATAAATTCACATAAGATTATCTCTTTTTTAAAAAAAACCAAACAATTAAATTAAATTAACAACATAACAGATTATACACTACAAAGATGATTAAAATAAAAAAACTTCTGTGTTTTTAAATCGTTTTCTTAAGATTTTTCTCGTGAAATTCAACAATCCTATAGAGAAGCGTATTAATGTTAAGTGACACGGTATATTATGGTGAATATCTAAAAAATTTGCAAAGAGATAAGGAATCTGTTATTGCAATTTGATAGATGAAGGTGTCTAGTATCTGGCGATATCAAAAAATTTTATCTGGACGTTCAAAGGAGACTTATGTTTAAGAATGAAGCGAGTCAACCGGCTCCAGTCTACTATCAAGTGACTTAGTGTAGTGCATTTTGTACGGGTAGAAGAAGATAGGATAGAATATCGCCGCCAAATTCTTAACTGCCGACTCTTTGCCGCCAATTCTTTCTTTACTGTCTGCATAAATAATTCTCTGCTACAAATTACAATACAACATTCTAAATCCCCTTTAAACTTTATGTTAGAATGAATCACTGATCTTCTGTAATAAAATTAATACATATTTTCCGGATTTTTTATGCTCTTATCTATGTTTAAATTTAGTTAAGTATAAGCATCTAATAGCTTATTTAATTTTTTATAAGTTGTACTCCATATAAGAAAATTCCAAGATAACACGTCCATATAGCTTGTAAAAAAGGTTGATTTTTTATCTTAGGATTATCTTCATTTTTCTTAAAAAATATTAAAATTTCTTTAAACTTTTTACTCAATTTCAGTATAAAATCTCTTATTAAAAACTTTAATCTATAATATCTCTTATTTTATAATAAAATAATTTTTAATGTTTAATTTTACTCTAATAGTGATCATCAACTGTTAGATCGCGAGCTACAGGCTGTTACAAATCGTATTTTTGAATCAATCTTTCAGTATGTTAGAAAGAAGATTATTAAATAAAAATGAAATGGGAAACTTTCATATATTTTAAAAATCATTTTTCATAAAATTGTTTACAATTTTAAAAAAAAATTAAAATAAATATTACTTTTTATTATCGTTAATTGGATTTCTAAAAGTTTACATCTCACTGAAAAACCTACATCTCAATTTTCATAACTGACAAAAAATCTAATCTGAAGTAAGGATTTCAGATTAGATTTTTTGTCAGTTATGAAAATTTAAGCTGCGTTTTCTTATTTATTTAAGACACAAATTTCCAATAAAATACAATTTTCCAAGTTGTATTGAAAGTTATTGCTAAACTGTTTACAGTATTTATTACTTGAAAGTCATAAATATCAAATACTGCTCTTGAACTCCATTTTTTTATTTTTTACAAACTTTCATTCAATCGAAATTCTTGACTTTTTTTTTTTTTAAAAATGCAAAAGTTTTGTCAAAATATTTTTAGAATTTGTTTAAATTATTGTTACTTTTTGAACATCTTTAAAATTTTTAAGTTGTAATTGAAAATTAGGAAAGATTTAACAAAGAAAAATCACAAAAACCAGAATTCTGTGCTAATTTATCTTCATATAAATATTCGAAATTATATACAATCGAATCTCCATCTTCCAACTATGGCCACATCCGAACAACGGGCATTTTGTATGTTTACAGTGGCTGTTGTACGGAGGTTTGACCGTATTTGATGGTCTAGCTCAGTTGACTTCAAAAAATCTCACAGACAGACACTTGGATGTCCACTCTGTTAGCCGAAAAATTCGTATAGACGAACAGAAATACGGGTAAATGAACAGTTTGAATAGTAAATTTCGACTTTCAAATTATGTTAGGTTCGAGAAATCTCGTGAGCAGTTTGACAGTCGACGATGTACATATGAAATTTCGACTCTAACTCGTTTAGATTTTGAGAAATCGTTTGGACCTACAATCATACAGACAATGGACAGCGTGGTACGAAATTTCGACTCTGTAAATCTCTTTTAAATCCGAGAAAGCGTGTAAACAGACAAGCAGACAGCCTAAGAAAATGAATGAGAGAACATTTCTGATTCTTAATAACATCATTCTATTAAAGAAAAATAACCTTATCTTTCTTGATCTCTACTTTTTTGTTCTTTTATTTATGAAACTTGGTCACGAAATTATCAAGTTTTTTTTTTGGTATTCTTTCATTATATAATTCCTATAAATTCTCATAATCTTCGATCGTATTTTAAAAACTCCTCTATTTTAAATGGAAATTTCATCATATAATACTATTTTATCGTAAATGACCATGAAAGCTTAGAAGTCGATCGCTGAATATGTAAATTATTTATAAACTTTGTGGTTAAATTAGCAGAGGATGTTTATTATTATTGTTTATTATTATCATTTTTTTAAATTATTAATTAAATATTTACTAATTCAGTTACAATAACTCGTATTGAATATTTTTATCTTACATTTTTCTTATGTTTTGTAAAATTAATTAAGCTTTTCTAATTTTATTACTTCTTAAAAATTGAAGTAGTAGATCGCTAAGTCCAGAAAGTCACAAATTGTATTCCTAAATCAATCTTCTTCAGTCTAATTAGCGAAATTGAAGAGTCATAAACTATTAATTTTTCTAAAGTATTAAAAAATGTATAAATTAGGGCTCAATATATAATAAAATATAAGTTTATATTAATGAATAATATCAAAAATCATTTATAAGTGTCAGAACTTATCAGTTGTGTTAGATAAATTCAAAAAAATAAATGAATGACCTTATGACGTTATATTAAATTATGGAAGTATTAAACATACGTTACATTATTCTTTATTTTGTGGACATGCATAGAGTCACTAAGCACAGAGGTGCTCTATCATTCTTAGCTACACTCTCGTATGAGCCCTATATAATAATAATGATCCAGTAAATAAAGTCATATCCCAACGCCGCAGAAATGTGATACTTAACGTTGTTATAATCATTATTTTATCAATAATTAATAAGAATTAAACTTATTTTTTATCATAATTTATTTTTTACGAAAAGGTCATTAGTAGATCTCTATTTAGGTTAAATAAACTCTAATTCAGTTACAATAATTGTATGGAAAAAGTTACTGATGTGACTCTATGTGACTTTAAAAAAGGAAAAGTTACGTAAAATATTATTATTTACATTAGTAGTCCGTTGCGAAATATGAATTATAAAGCATTAAAGATTCTAACAATGAAATAGACTACAGTGAAAGGCGATTGGTTGATAAGATGACCGTTTTCACGAATTTTGAATTTTTCGTCCAATTATTTTTAAGATGACAATTTCCATTTATTTAAATTAAAGATTTATATATTTTTAAGGTGATTTTTATTACAAATTTTACAATAGATCGTTTCATTTAGAAATGTTTAATTTAAATTTAATTTTCCTTCGTACATTGTGAAGTATTTTATATCTAACTAACATTTTATCATATATTATGTTAAACGTATAATAAAAATTGAATATAAACTAGTATTTTATTAATAAATAAAATTAACGTTTTGAAATAAATTTAAGCAATATTTTAANAATTTAAATTTAATTTTCCTTCGTACATTGTGAAGTATTTTATATCTAACTAACATTTTATCATATATTATGTTAAACGTATAATAAAAATTGAATATAAACTAGTATTTTATTAATAAATAAAATTAACGTTTTGAAATAAATTTAAGCAATATTTTAAACTTTCCTATGCATTTGAAAGTAAAATATAATAACATTTCAACAGTTATTTGCTAATACAGTGAATAAGTCAAACCTCTAAATAACGACCATTGACGGATCATGAAAAATAGCCGTTGTTTAGAGACTATTTTGAATGCATTTCAAAAAGAATCATTCCTAAAAATATTGGCGCCGTTTAGAGGTGTCCGTTGTTGGAAGAAGGTGTTATTGGAGGTTCTACTGTATTACATTTTCCTTTTAATTTTTAGATAGATTATATTTTTTAGAAGTGAGTTAACTAACGTAAAAACCAAATTACTTTGTTATTCAAATATTTTATTAACTAAAAACTTTATAAAGATTATTCAAAATGAAAATCTTCAATACGCAAATACTTCGACACACTTTCAGAAATTGTTGACTTTTTTGCAAAAGTTTTTTAATCTCTTGATAAATAAAACACAGTTATCCGAATTTTGGGACATCCTATATCCAAAACTTAATATATAAACAATTTTCTTGTAAATTCAGAAATGTACCTGGAATGTGCATCGTATCTGACTTTTGGGTTATCCTGTATATTTTGAGGAGCTTGATGACAGTGAATCCTTAAAGCAATTTTTACTTTTATGGGAGTAGGAATAAAAAATCTACGATATATTTTTAGAAAGTTTGTGCTTGATTCTGCACTAAGCATCGGTTACTATGCAAAAAAACAAGAATATAATTGAAATATATCATGAAACAGTAATTAAACCACGTCCTTCGATTATGGAACGTTACAAGCAAAGAATCAAACATGCCAAACGAATGTATTTAATTCCCATTGAGAGTTAGTCCATTGCGAATACATTTCCTATCTATTCGTTTTCGTCATTAATCATGTTCAATGTCTTCGGGGGCCAAGACACGAGGGTCTTGAATGGACATTACAATTAGCTACCCCGCTACTGGGATCATGTTTAACATAATCATAATGAACACATAATTTTATATAGATTAAAGTGTACAAAGACTTTAAAGATTCTTGTAACCTAATGTCAGAAAGATATATTAAGAATCTGTAGAAGGCTACGTCTTGTTAAATGTTCTGAATAACATCTACTGTTAAAAATGCTTATTATAGGCCTATAGGTCTTACGTGTTACTAAATTTGTAAGTTAAATTATATATAGAGATTCAGAAATATGGTAAAATAATTATTATATAAAGATATATTATTCCTCTGAAATTATTGACAGTAATACAGATAAATAACATTTCCATTAGAGCACTAAATTATTCTCAAGCAAGATTGGTATACATAAGGTCACAGATGAACTTTTTGATAGACTCAAGCATAGGCTTCACAACTTTTTTGGCCTACCGCCCCCTTTTCGAAAAAAACATGTCGACTCCCGTTCTTGAAATCAATAATGTAACCCATAGTTTTCCAACTTTTTTGGGTCATATCTCACTATTTCAAACAGTGATTCGATGGCGCCCCTCTTAGGTAAAGTATCCTATATATATTGAAAAACAAGGACAGATTTTTAAAATTACTTTATTAAAAGATATTAACAATATTGATGTATTGCTCAAAGTTTGATCAACAAATATATATTATTAAAATTAATATATTATTATTAGTGAGAGGGCCGAGCTTAGTGGTACCAAATATCGAAAAGTTAGTATAATGACACTAATTTTTCGATATTCGGTGCCATATTTGTCATCAGCAATCTTAAATCTATCGATAAACTGTTTTTTTCTTTGTTAGTAAATTGATGACCACGCTAAATTCTCTTTCGGCTAAATACGATGATGGGAATGCAATGATAAACTTCTTTGATGCAGCCCATACAGCCGGATATAATATTGGAATTGGTTTTTGAAGTTAAAATTCTTGATATCCATTTTTAAATTTTGGTTTTAACTCTTCATTTCTTGACAATTCTATCAACTCCTCCCGCAGTGATAATTCTGCTGTTTGTAGGTTTGAGAAAGATTCTAGTACCCAATCTGGAATGATCATGTTAAGGACATCCTGAAATCTATTTCTAAAATCTTCCTCAACTGCTTCCAAATGCTGGCAAAATATCAGAATGTCGTCATCATTTGTTTCCACAGAGGAAAGATTCAAAAACTGATAGAATTGTCTTCGACCAAAATTTTGTTTGTACAATGCAAGTTATGACACGAACACAGAAATAGTTGCCTTTGCTTTGATCAAATTCAAATAACCTCCTTCCTTGTAGATTCGTTTCATTAAATTTATTATATAAATCAGTTAAATAAGCTATATCATTCTTAAATTTCAACAAAGTTTCTCTTAACCAATCATCTTTGTTTTCAAAAAAAACGTTATAACTCAGTTTAAAAGGCCATAAAGTCTTTTTAGACATGTACCCTTTGATAGCTAACGAACTTCTGTGTTCGATAGTAAATGATTGAAATCTTCGATCATTTACTATCACAAAGTTTCTAAACAATCTATATTGCTTCTGATCTTATTAACTGCTACAATTACATATTGTACTGAGCAATAAAGGCGATCACTAAGGATTTTTGAAAGCAAATGCTGTCTGTGAATTACACAATGTACGGCGACTACATTTGGCACCGCCTTTTTCAAATACGAAGCCAACCCACGGTATCATCCAACCACGATAAAAGAATCATCGGTAGCAACGGACACGATATTATCCAGATGAATACCCTTTTCTTTAAAATACTGTTCCAATACGTCAAATATAAATTTTCCTTTAGTATCCGTTTTTAATTTTTTGCGAATAATAGTTCCTGGCAAATTTCTTCATATTTTATGAAAAGAACGTACCCAAGAAGTAAAGACTCATAGTTTGGTAAAGTAGATTCATCGAGCTGCAAAGAAAACTCGGTAATCTTCGAAAAATCAGTTAGAGAACTCTCCGCATCCTCGATTCGTCTCCGTACTGTATTATTGCTTAATGGGATTTTCTTAATAATATCAGACGGTGGCTTGCAATACAGTACGCAGAACCTCACTTACAGCTGGCAATATCAATTCTTCTCCAATAGTGTGCGACTTTCCCGATTTAGCAATAAGCAAGGAAATGTTGTAAGAGACACGTAACTCATCGTCGTCGTGTATAAGCGGCCGATGGTCCAGTGGTTAAGGTGGCAGCCTACTGCTCTGTTGGACCCGAGATCGAATTCGAACGGGAGGTGGTCCGTTCGATACGTCGGGCCCCATTCCCCACCACCCGGCCGCCCCATTGTGAGCCTGGCGGAACCCATAATAAGATTTCTGAAAAAAGGCCCTCTTAGTACCCTCAGGGCGGAAAGAGTTTTAAAAGAAAACCCATCATCGTCTTGTTTCGATACCGCTGAAAAAATATCAGCTAAAGTTGGACGTCTCGAATGTTGTTGTTTGAGCATTTGAAAGTAAGATGAATTTTTATCTTTTCTGTCAGGGTGTGTTTTGGTCAAATGTTCTTCTAATCGTAAAGGTTTCGTGGCTTCATTTGAGAAAACTCTCTTACAAATCAGGTACATCGGTAATGTCTTGTTTAAGGGTACTTGAATAAAATCATATTTCAAATATTCGACATTATATTGTTTACCTTTTTTCTTTGAATCCGACATGAGTCTATCTACAAAAAAAACAATAAAAAAATTTGCTGTGACCACCACAGGACCAACCGTCACTTTTTAATCTCTTGATAAATAAAACACAGTTATCCGAATTTTGGGACATCCTATATCCAAAACTTAATATATAAACAATTTTCTTGTAAATTCAGAAATGTACCTGGAATGTGCATCGTATCTGACTTTTGAAAATTATTTAAATTATGTAAATTTAAGTTTTAAAAGATAGTTTTAAATTACGTTACTAAATCGGTCGGTAAAAAGAATAATTAACAAATAATAATAGTAAATATGTACTGTACGTACTTACCTTTGTGGCAAATAGTTATTAAAACAAAAAATATTTTTAATAAGTGGTCCAAGTAAGTTATTCTTTGAATGTGATTTGTAGATACCGCACATAAATTTTAGGTTCACACTTGCTCTGAAGGAAATTCGAAACAATCTCATGTGAATAAAATAGCCTCACGTATTTATAGTAATGTTTAATAAGCCTGTCAAAACATCCATAGATTCGATATTCTGCACGTGTGTTAATCTTATCGTGACCATTTCAAACTTGTCAATATAAGCTTTGTTGATCGAGCCGGAACATACACACACACTGTGGTGCTCCGTGTGATGCCCTGCGCATGCTGCAACTTGTTTGTTACTAGTCAAAAAGATACTAGGAACAAAGCTATATTGTACCAATACCTACTTTTAATACAAATTGATCTTACTTAAAGACATTTAAAACTATTTGTTGAAACATGCGTTTGATGATTTTTAGTACGATTTTTTAAAATTAAACTTTTCAGCGCATTCTTTCGAGTATTGCCCAGAGGGTGGCGGTTGGTCCTTGGAGCAAAAAAGTCCCCTCAGATCTCTTCAACGCCCACCGGTGGCCGGTACGGACCTCGTTGAGAATCACTGGACTAAAGCAACCAATCATTGGTATTCTTTGGTGGAATAAAGCGCTTCATGGACCAAAGCAAGTAACCGATGGTTCTCTTTGACGAACTGAAGCAGTCAGTGGACTAAAGCAATTGTTGGTTCTCCTTGGTGTACTAAAGCAGTCGATGGACAAGTAATCAATCGCTTTCCATGACGAGCTAAAGCAGTCAATAGACTGAAACAAGCAACCAATGGACTAAAATAATCAATAGTCTTTGATGGACAAAATCTGTTAATCACTGTATTCTCTTTGATGGACTAAAACAGTTAACGGACGAAAATAACGGTCTTTTTTCGATAAAGCAATCAATAAACTAAAATAATCAATCAATGTGTTCTTTCATGGACTAAAGCAAAAAATATTTGTTATTTTCTAATGATACGTATTCTTAACAAATGTATTGTCGGTACAACATTCATAACTAAATTTACATTTGTTTATAGATGAAAATTAACACTCGAACATATCAGACAGGCACTTAATTAACATTAAAATCAAAAATTTGAATCTAAAGTTAGAATATTTGATGATGATTATAAGCTGGAAAATGGTTCCTCTCTTTAAGACCTTCTTAACAATTTTAACTAATGGATACAATTTATAACAATAAATCATCCTCTTAATGGTTCCATTCAAAAATGTTTTATTCATGAAAAGGATAAAATATTGTAATTTATTATCATTTTTAGAAGTCATCGACGTTTGTTCGATTTAAATAAAATTAGCATTTTAAGAGAGATTAAAGTTTTCCTATTAAAATTATAAATTCCATTTTAATTATAATGATACTAAAATAAATGATATTGATTTTACTCTTCGTTTCATTTACTGAAACATTAAATTTTAATATTCTAGACTGTAAATTACTTTAAAAAACCTTAAATATTTTTAAAACTAAAGAGTTTACAGTTAAATAATCTTAATTAAAATTCTAAATTCAATCTTTCTCAAATAATAGTTCGCGAACTCTGGGGAAATAGAAAATCTCGTTCTAATTGTTGTCACTCTTTGAAAGGTTGGAAGTCCGAGTTTAAAACTAAAATTAAATATAATATTAAGACAATGTAAGCTTATAATATCTATCAATTTTTAATCGCTCCTAAAGATATTCTGTTGAAATTTTAAGCTCGTTGATACAGATTATTGTCGAAAATTGTTTGTTAAAGTGTAATTATATCGCTAGTTTTTATTTAAAATGTTAGTAATTTCTAAAAAATTACGTGACACTTTTTTGTTATCCATTTTCTTAATGTCTTATCGAACATATTAAGTACTTTAATTAAGTAGAAGAGGAGCAAGAGGATGAGGATGCGATTTTCGTGGAAAGATTATGTGATTATATCAATTTTTTTTAAATAATGTAAGAGAATTTTAACTTATTTATCAGTCTTTTAACGAACATAAAGTAATAATTGAATTTTCTAATGAGCTTTTCTTTCAAATAATAGCATTTTAGAAGAATGATAAAAAGAATGGGGCCTTTTATAGCTACAAAATTGGGTCATTGTATTATTTTTAAATTAAATACATTGGTAATTACTCACAGTTGGAATTAATAGTTGAATATTGCTTGAAAACGCGTAATGTGTAATTTAATTTAAAGTTTCCCAACAAATAGATCGCGACCCCTCTCAACAATTGCAAGTCGTTAATTATAAGCTTGAATTTGTTGAATTTAAAATATATTTTAATGAAAATTTAGATTTAAAAAAATGAGTATTTGTTTCAAACTTAGATTGGAGGATAGCCTTTCAACCTACCAGAGAGAGGTATTAAATAGAATAGAACTTACCATTGCATTGGGTTCGCGATCTACCGCTTGAGGAATTGAGAATTTGGACTTTTAATCGAGATTATTTAACTACAAGCTCTTTAATCGTTAGTGTTAATTGTTGATATATGAACTCATTATCAACAAATGAGAGTTTGCACAAGGAATAATAGCATATTAAGTAAAGGAGTCACTCGAGACGACTTTGCTATAATGAACTTTATTATAGTAAATGTAAAGTGTTAAGTAATGACAAAACTTAAAATATATCTAATGATCTCTTCGAAAATTTCCTCCTTTCTCTAATTTTGTAAATAAAATTTGCATAAAAGTGCGCTTATAATAATAATTTAAAATTATCTGTCTGTCACGCTCTATATGTATATAAAGAAATGTTGCTCTTATATTTTACTTTTGTAAGGTATATTATTGAGTTATTAATTACGTTTAGTTCCAAAGCAGGAAAAATAATTTAAATTTTACTGAATTATCGCTATATATCATTCTGTTTAACGTTAATTATGACGTTAGATTAGTTGATTCACTGCGAGAAAACATTAATATAAGTTAATTTTGTAAATATTATATCTTTATATTTATATATATATATATATCTGTAACAGATTATTTCTAAATATTTAAAAATAAATAATAATTTATTGAATATAAAGCATCAAATATTTATACTTTTTCATCTCAATTATTAGTCCATTAATCAATTTGCTATGGAGGATTACTCTATATGCAAAATAGGCACGTTGTATGGGCCTCAAGCTTATGTGTTCCTAAATAATTATATATAAGGGCAAGAAATTTAAGAGTGGCCGAAATTATTTTGGCACCTAGGATCCTCTAGACATAGAAGATTGAATTGATACTTACAGAGCGAAAGTCTGAGGGAATGGAGAGATAATGGGGGGTCGTGTGTATCTTCAGTAGGGTCGGACTTAATGGCGATTTCACTCGTTATTAGCATTCACAATTTTTCATAAAACTCATTCCTACCCTCAAAATTAAGCATTTTTTCCATTTTATAATAATTAATTATACTGTATAAAAAGATTTTTAATAAAATATCGTAACCGATGATGCCACACGAGTTTTAAATGTTGCCGGAAAAGTTAAGCAACTCGTTACTGAAATTTTTATAATTTATTGTTATGTATGACATCAAACCTAAAAGTTTGAATAAACAAGGAAATATTTTCAAAACCATTGCAACTTAAATGGCTTTATGACTACGACCTTACGTAAAATGTGTACTTTGATGTCATTCAAAGTAGAAAAGAGAAATCAATTTTATGTACAAACATTCTATAATCTTAATTTTATTATTACATGACAGTAATAATTATAAGAAAAAAGTTAAACATTTTTAGTACTTAACGGATGCATTGATTGTTCTTAGTTCTTAGAGAATATTTTGGTATTACAAGTATTTCTGCGTAAGGCAGTGTCATTTCGCGTAAGGCAGTGCGTAAGTCATTTCGCCACCCATTAATATTTTAATGCAACCCATAGTTTGAGAAACGTTGGTACAGAATACTTTATGCATGCTTCTCAATACGCAGTTCTTGGAAGAAGTACTCTATATTTTATCAAAAAGTAAATATACAAACAAGAGGAATGAATAGCTACAAGAGGACCAAAAATGTTTTATAGTTTAATTATCACAAGATAGCTAATTCCAAGCTACAATTGCTCTGTTTCAACATCAGAATGTAATGAGAATTTTTCATATTTCTTCATATTTTCTTCTTCAAAAGTTTATAATTTCTATCTTGTAATGCCTTTACGTCATCCTGATTTATTCAAACCGAATTCAACCTCTTAGATACTGATGTTCTCTTGGGTTAACCTGTCATTCTTGCTCTTTGTGTTTCTTCGACCTTAACCTCCCACCTGTCAATTCCTGCCATGGCTCACCACGCCCATCCTAAGCAAAGTTAACTCGCCCGAAAGAGATTTGTTTCCGCACTGTCTATCTCTAGTAGCTGACTTGTTCAACGTCACCTCTACACATCTTCGGTGCCTGCAAAATTCAAAAGTGGTTGTCATGTCGAACAGTCCCGTTGTTAAGTATGTCAGTTTATTCGTCACTCCCCGAGGAAATCATTTGAATATAATCTTTGATTTGAATATTATACTATGTACTAAACTTAAGTGTAACTATTTTATGTATAAAATATGAGATTCATATAATATTTTAATTATTTTGATTTAAAATGACAGCGCGGTCTTATCCCATTTGGGGTTAAGACAAATATTTGTTTCGGTACCTCATTGATGATATAGGATGAAAGTCATCTTGGAATATCATTCCTATGTTGCATCATCATTCAGTCATGTTGATTAAGATGCTAACGAGATCCTGTCTATTTTATGGAAGATTTTATCGAGATGCTATCAAGCAATCATTCATCTTACTGAAGATTATAGCATCCCTATGGAATTTAATTAATGTATTAATACGATAAAATGATTTAACAAGACTTTTTCTCAAAATAAAAAGCATAAGAAATTGGAGAAATCCATTTTCTGCGATTAATGGCTCATTTTATAGTTGATAAACGTAGCATTCAGATAGAAATTTTCATTATTTTAGATATTGAAAATTGTAGAAGTATCTCGTTCATTTATCAATTTTAATATTATTGTTGTTCTAGATAGTAGTATTATTTCTCGATATTGGATTCAAGTAAACATATCAACTTCTAAGTGAAATTACAAGATTTTAAATTGAATAAACTTAATTTATGTAGTAAATTGTTAGGAAAAAGTGAAACAGCTTGCTAATTTTAGAAAACTAAATTTTACTAGAAAAACTTAATTTTCCTTGGTGTAAGAGAGAAAATAAACCTTATTTTCAAATCAGATAATAAAAGCAATATATCTAAATTGATACCATTCAAATGAGCACAACAAACATTCGACGTAAGCACAACAGCAGGAAGAGCTGATAACTTTTCAATTAAGTTCCATGGAAAAGATTTTGAAATAAATTTCGATTTATTTTTCATATTCTATTTCATTTAAAATGAATATCTTTATAAGTTTTATTTAACTAAATAAATAAAATAACTCGAAACTACTTTAAACTTCGTGAAGTTGAAATTTATTCATTTTCAATCGGATAAGCGTATCATTGTAAGGAAAAGATAAGTCACAAGTCACGTGCTAAAGATACGTTTAAGGCATCCTGTAGAATGTGGGTTCGGTTCCCATTTAGCTCTAAACAAACCACTTTAATCATACGTATGAAGATACGATAAATTATGATATACATGTTTGAATTTTAATCGTTAGTTTGAGCCATCAGATTGGGATATCTGACAGTATCAGATTAATGGGAATCCATTAGTCTCAATATGATACCATTTCATTTAAATGTCTGATGATAGCAAATTATTGCAATTAGTAAGAAGCAATTATATTACTAGGCTATTATTAGTAGGATATCATTAAATCGAGTGGGTATCATTAGACAACGATGCCTAATGGACGTCAATCAATGGACTACCATTAATTTGCACGATTTAGATACTTGACATTATCAAATATCATTAATTTTTGAGTGAGATCCTTTTTTTTTTTTGTTTTTTACTCGTTTTGTTTTGTGGGCACTAATAGGGCCTTTAACAATACCCATGGTGGTTCGGCCACGCCCGCGATGGAAGCGGCTGGGTGGTGATCGGTGCCCGACCACCCCTCGAATAACTCTTGGGATTTTCGATAGCCTGGATTGGATTCCGGTAGGTTGGCATCATAACTGTCTCGTTTACCCTTTGAAGATTGATGTCTAATAATATTTAAAGAATGGAATACCATTAATGTGAAGGGGCTGTTTTATAATTACATGTCTAATTATATCATACTGATTCGATGCTGCAACACGTGGCGATTTGCCAAAGGTGGCCTTCCGAGAAGACTTTCTACAGGAAACCGGTCCTTAGTTAGGTGTTAGACAAGTGAAGAAAGTCTGGAAACCACGAGTCCAGCTCGTTGGTGAAGTGTAAACTCGCGATCGACTTCCAGTGTTCAGTAGTTTTATCCACTCGGTTACTGGAGGGCCATTAATTTTGAATGGAATATCATTGGATATGGATACCTTATAGATATCAAATTAATGATTACAGAAACTAATGATTACAGAACCACACCAAAGATACGACAGATATTCATATATTAATATTTTCATCTAATTAATCATCGAATTCATTAAGTATTTATGATTAATTTGCATTAAAATGTTTGTAGGATGAATCTTATTAAATCCAGAAAAGTGAATTTTAAAATATTAAAGAGTTTCGTGCCTCAATGTATTAAGATAGGAAGAGAAAAATTGGATGCAGCATTTTATCCAAGATGAATGATTCGCTGTCTTTCAGAAAAACATTTTAAAAAATATATTATATTGGCTTAAATGATATATTTAAAAATTTATATTTTAATTTAAAATATTGATATAAATTTCTCTTAAAAAGTGACATACATTTCGCTAAAGAAATTGCATTTTAGTACCTTCATTTATTTATTGTTGTTCAAGATTTTAATAGAATTTCTCACGTAATTAATTCTTAAATTCATTTATTTCGTTAAATGCTCTAAAGCTGTATCAGACAATATAACTTTCTAATTTATTTTTCCCATTTTTCATCTTTTTATTATATAATTTGAAAGTTTGTTGGTGTTTTTTTTAAATTTAATCAAGAAAATTGTTTAGTAAAACGTTTAAAATTATATTACAAACTTAAGTAAAAATTTTTTTATTACAAGGATTTTGATTTGTGTATGAAAAAAATAATTTTTACATTAATTATTTAATTTTCTTATTTCTATACGAATTTTTCAACTGGTAGATCACGAACTAGTCTTCCACTATGTTCAAATATATTGAGTTAAGGAGGTTGAGAAACTGTAATTTATAGAAATCAGTTTATTCTCTCTTATGTATCCATCGCCATAAGAATTCATCGAATACGAATTGAATTTCCGACATCGTGTTTGACATCAAGTAGATTTCTGTTGACATCAATGTCAAATAAATTCACCTTAGCAGTTGGCATCACCATCGTAAGAATATTCCTATGAAAAATTTTCAATGTTATAATCTTAAAATTTTTTCTGGCTTTACGTAAGTTTTCAAGTGAAATTTGTAGGAAAATCCTGCGAAATTTACGTGAAATTAGCGAAATTCTCTGAATTTGCCCTTCAAAACCACTTTCAGCATCGTAATATCAAAAATTTATCAAATACCAAGTGAATTTGTCCAATATTAAGTAAGTTACTGTTGGCATCAACATAAGGACTTGTCGAACTTACAAATCGATTTTCACCATCATTACCCTAAGAATTATTCAAACATTAATTGAATTTCTAACGCCATTATCCTAAGGATTTCTTTTACTTTCATACGTATTTTTAACAAAATATCTTCGAGAATTCTTTCGCCTTAAAAGAAAAATTTCCAAAAGCATTATTACGCGCATTTTCACCCGTATCATCCTGAAAACTAGTTTAACAAGTGGTTTGGTGGAATAAGCAACGCAACACGTCAGCGAAAGACACTCTTTCCGCCAAAAGGAGTGTCTCCCGGAAGGACTTTCTAAAGGAAACAGATCCTATTTAGATATTAGACACGTGAAGAAAACCTGAAAACTCAACGTGACAATCCGTTGATGAGGCGCAAACCGTTGACCAGTGTACAGCGGTTTTATCAACTTCGTCACTGTGTCTGGCTTTTTTTTACATAAAATTGACTTTTTTTAGCACCGGAAGTCAACGTGTTTACCTACTTCATGAATTGTCAAGAAATTATTTGAGTTCTCGTACACCATTAAACATTGCAGTAGCTTCCGGTAATCGAGTTAATACATTGAATTCCATAATCAAGAACGTAATTAAACACGTTAAAGTGATAAAAAAGTGAAATTTTATTGAGTCGGGTTACAGGCATTTTAGTTGTAAATATCGAATTTATTTTCTTTAAAGAAGTTATTAATATAATTTCAATTTTCTGTTTTCAATAAGATAGTCTAAATCGTAAAAAAATATTTTTATTTAATAAAAAATTCATAGCTTTCTGATCGGATAAAGTTATTTTCGAGTGATATTTCATGCTATTTATATTCTATCAAATTTATGAAACAGGATAGGATGTTGGAAATTCATGCTATTACGTAATAAAAATAAACCCGAATTTAGTTACAAAAAATAAATATATTATAAAAACTCTGTTAAAAATAAATATTTTATTTAAAAATAAAGAAATTGCACCGTTTACTTTTTACATTTTGTGATTTTTATAATGACAATTTGTGAAATTCACATCTCGACGTTGCATCGCGACGCAACGTCCAGATGTAAATTTCGTGCGTAACGCTATAATCCCTATTTAAATAATTAATGCGTTTTAAATTTTTTAATAGAAAATAAATCGAAAATGTTTAAAAAATTATAAAATGCATTAACGTTTTTTTTTTATCCCACTTTCTTTTTACTTCTCCGGCTTTTATATATAACAGTAGGTAAGTATGGCATGTATGTAAGTACGGTTTTGTTCACCCCTTTGAAGCTTAATAACTCCTGTGTAATTTCTGAAATTTTTCAGGAGGGTTTGTGTATTAGGGGGCATTGATGCTATTTGTTGTAGTTAAGGTTAATGGGGTGGGGAGATATGTCATATCTCGAGTGAGTCAGACTTATCGAACATTTTACTCGTTATTAGCATTTACAGTTTTTAAAAAAGGAAATTCGTTTCTATCTTCAAAATTAAGCTTATTGTAATTTTATAATAATTAATAATATTAAAAGTTTTGAAATAAAATATCATAACAGATAGCGCCATACACAATTTTGTATTTTTGCCGGAAAACTTAGGCAATTCGTTGCTGGATATTTTTATCGTTAAGAATTGTTTATTCTTCGATGCAATTATGGAATTTATACTAATATAAAACATTTCGGTTGGAAATTATTTAGAAATTTCTTTAAAATACTTTATAGGAAGAATATATTTAAATTGGCATATTTTTTATGCACTATACCAATTTAAATAACATCTTATATGAAAGTAATGTAATTTTCGTATGCAGAAATATAATGTGTAAATAGTCCCTGGAATATAAGTCGTGACAGACAATCTCTGTAATCTGTTTTTGGACACGTTCGGCTACGAGTACTTTATAGCACTTAACAAATAACACAATATAAAGTACTAAGATATATTTTATATTTTATATACTAGTTCCTTTCTCGGGCTTTCTATCAAGATAATCGATCGTTGTTTAGATGTAATCCAAACAGAGAAGGAAAGAAAAAATGTCTTTTCAATTTATCACAGTCGTTATCTTCTTTAGAGCTTTAAGACAGGAAGATAAAAGATTATTGATCACGATAAAAGTTTAGACACTATATTAATTAATGAAACAAAATATATAATCTATTGATAGGATCAAAAATGAAATTAGTACTATTACTGTATTTTTTTTCACTTTAAACAATCGTCATAAATGCCGTCGCTTTGTGTACACTAAAACACCGTTTTTCCCCATATCTATCGTGGGTTCGACCAAGCTCATTATGCGGGCTGTTAAGTGATGAGGAACTTGGAACAGATCATTCTTTAAAAAATCTTGAGGAGTCGCTCTATTCCAGGTTACTAAGAGTGATATGATCGAGCCGGCTGAATCAATCGGCTCGATCATTCGTCCAATAAATGTTGCCATTACAAAATTCCAAATTCTGATAATTTGGAGTTTTCATATATAGTTGAAATTCTGATAATAATTCATTTTATAGTTCTTTCAATCTTTGAACACGAGCTTCAAAACACAAAACGCAAAGCCCATCAGTGGGCGCGTGGATAAAGCCAGTGAACACTGTGGTTTGCTTCACATGTTTAACACTTAAACTGGGCCAATTTCCTATAAAACGTCTTCCCAGAAGTCATTCCCCGTCGATAGATTGCCCTCGTGTTGCGATGTCAGATCGTATCAAACCAATCAAAGAAACAAAGAAGGGTTTTCTTATGATTTAAACTTAACTACACAAAGAAAGCTCTGAGTTAAGCTAATCTGTAATGCAGAATAATATTATTATGACTTAAGTTTTGCATTCATCTGAAAGTCGAAATAATCCAAGTTTCACTAAGTTTATTGTAAATTTCATATCACGATAGATCTACAAAAATTCATGTATTCAAAGAGAAAAATCAAATTAAGCTTTATAAGATTATTACTTTTCAGAAATCGAATTCTCATATTAGATTTTTCATTTTATTGCAGCAGGAAATAGTTTCTAGTTATTAAATTTTATATCATCTAAACTGGAGCTCGACTTTCGTGCCGAGTCAAAATAGAATATTTAATAATTCATTCTCTAATTTACATTATGCTGTAACTTCACGTAAGAGTGACTTTTATGATAAATATAATTAATTTTAAGTACTGAACAATTTTAAAAAGTGTAAAATATTACAATAACAGAAAATATGTCATTCATCATACATAGATTCAATCCTTACATCCTTACATCAAGAGGCTCTATATAAATGCTCCTTTACTGATTCACTTCTCCTTTGAGTTAGATTAGATGGCCAAGATGATAAATTCAACTTAATGCTCTGTAAGACTTAAGATTGGCTCAGATATTGTCACGAAACCGGTTGACTCGAAACTGTCTCTTCTTTCCCCTTATTAACTGCTACCACTGACCGGATGGATGAAACCATTGAACAATGGTCGAAAGTTCGCGCCTAAACAATGGGCTGGCTACGTGTTTTCCGGATTTTCTTCAGATTTCTAACATCTAAATGGAGGACAATTGCCCATCGAAAGTCCTTCCCAGGAGGCAAGAGCTCTCCCTTCACAAATTGCCCAAATGTTGCATTGTCTTATACCGTTAATCCAATCCACTTGTTCAACGTAAAATTTTAACACTTTTAATAACTAATTGAACTTCATTGAACATCAGATCGATATATCGTTCCATTTAGAAGGCGTAAATCCTGATTTATGACTGATTAATGCGACGCATCAGCATATTAAAGTCACATGGACCATAATTACGAGCGTTATGGATAGATCCAATTCTCAGCGGGGTTCTCTCGTAATAGACATGATTAGAGGACGAGTTCTATCTATGGTGTATTTATGAGAATCCGAGTTAGAGAATTCGAATTCTGAATAAAAGAAGAAGAACCTCATAATAAATTATGAAGATCATTCCGCCCTGTGGGAATTTTTATACCCATCGTGAGTTCGAATAGCCCTCAATGGAAGTGGCTACAAAAGGTTCACATATTCGGGTCGATCACAAATGTAAAATTCCTGGAGCTAAGATTCGATCCCTGGTCCCCCCAGAACGGCACATTGACGCTTTAAACGCCCCGGTAATCCGACAGTACCAATTTTTGAACTAAAAAATCACAAAATAATAATAAATTAATTAAAATTTAAGAAAGACAATAATGAAACAGGAACTTTCATTTTATATCAGAGGGACTGCAGCCCTTATGAACAAAAAGCCACTTTTTATAAATAAGACTCAGGGAGGTCAGATTTTTCCATTGTTCCATGCCCATAAATGTTTTCTTTCACATTAAATTTTCTTTCTCATGTTTATATGTTAATTTTTGCAATTGTAGGAATCTTTTTTGGAAAAGTGAAAAATAGCCCAGACCAGATTTTATGACCAGATTTGCCCTGGTCATAAAAAAAATTTGTGTACACCTAAGCTTGTCATTTTTTGCCTGGAATTTAGAAATCTCAGCATCTAAATGCCCTTCTGGCAATTCCAATAAGACTTGTGTCTTTCAAGCCTGCCTATCTGTTGACAAGCTTATGACTTTGCAGAGCCAATCCATTAAACTTATACTTATTCAAGTTGCACAATCTTAACCTTTACCCAATGGAGGACAGCCCAACTTTGGTTGTATTGTTGGCCACTATCTTATTCTGGATTCTGTACTCTCACATACCAGACACGATGGACAGTTGCAAAATGTCAAATTTCAGTGAGTCACAAAATGACTCGCCAGTGAAAATATTGCAAGTCAAAATTGTAGAAATATTAAATTAGATGCATAAAAGATAAAACAAAAGATCTGAAATGCAAATTATATTAATCTGATTTTAATAATTCAGTTAATAATTTTAATGGATGATGTTTACAATCTCCAACATTTAATTTCCCCTGTGACTTCCCTTGTTTATCAAGGCAACATTCCAAACCTAGCTGACTTAAAAGACAGAATTTTACAACATGCACAAGAATTCATAAAATAACCAATGAGAGAGGATGCTGTGAAACCACACAATGCCATTACCTTTGATATGATTACTGATGTGGAATATGGAATTGATGATCACATAAAAGATATGGCTGTTTGTACTCAAAACTGCAATTTATGTACAAGACACTTAGATTGAATTTATGANTATGAATCTTCGCTAATAATTTTACTTATTTTATTAAATTCATTTTAGAAATAAGCCACATATAAAATTAATTAACTTGTAGATTAAATGACGCCTAGAAACGCAAAATAATTCATTGCGCGTGCATAGGGTTGCTATACGTCCCGGTTCTTCGGGCATCCCTAAGGAGACGTATGACATTTTCCCATACTTTAGCTGTTTTTATTTTTGTTTTGCTCTTTTTGCCCAATGGACACTAAGAAAACCATTATATTTAATCATATCCACCGTGGATTCGGGCAGGTTCACAGAGGAGCAGCAGGGTTTTGTAACGAAAACTTAATTGAAATATATAACGAAATAAATAAAAAAATGTTCAATAATTAATAATACAATAAAATTAATTTAATTAGAATTATTCACTTATTTTTCGGAGTAGCTATTACCTACCTAATGCTGGGTATCTATCAATTTTTGTGACAATGCTACCTTACACTGTCCCTATTTCTGGTTTTGAATTTTGGCAACTCTTCGTGTGTTACCACCGGTGGGAGTTGGAATCATTTCTTTGTCTTGAGATTGACTACTTTTTTCTCGTTTGCTACATTCAGACGAATCAAACAATCTATGACGAGTAGAAATTTGATCATTTATATATTTATAATCTGTTTTAAATTGGATTATTTGATTCAATGTCAAACCAACTCCGTAATTCAAAAACTCTCATTGATAATAGCATATGCTATGAATTATTTCATACATCGTAAAGTTATTTATAATATATAGACTATACAGTATATTATAAATGACTTTTATATATACTGTACTTACTTTTTCCTATCGTGGACACTAAGAAGACCTTTTTACTATTCTCACTGTGGCTCGACATCCGGATGGGCACGCATTTAAGGTGGCAACTTTCCGCTTTGGAGGTTCCCAGGATCGAATTCGCACGGGTCAAAATACTCCGGGGAATTTTTTGGGGGTGATCCATTCGAATACATCTGGCCTCGTCTCTCACCACCCGAAGTCACATTGGGCTTGCTAAAAGTTAGGAGCACCACGTAGGACGTGAAAGACTTTTTTAAAAATCAGATGGCAAAGACGGTTAAAGCGTTTGTCTGACCCTCTGGGATATCAGGTTGGAATTCAGATAGAGAACTCCAGGAATTTCTCATAGACAGTCTGTGCCGAATATATCAGATCTCATCTCTCACCACCTGACCGTCCTGTTATGGATCTGATCGAGCACACGATGCATATAGGAAAAAGGCTTCTTAGTGCCTAACTAAAGAGTTAAAGTTTTCCGGAGGTAAAAATTCATTGCGGATTCGGCTTAGCCTAAAGTGGGAGTTATCTCGCACCACTCATAATCCTGCTCAGAACAGAGGAGACCAACGGGGCCTAATATATCCAAGACAGATCGCCGATGAAAGATTGCAAGTGTTGCTTGCCCGGTTCCAATTCCGACTCCCCCAGAAAGGTAAAGTAAAGCCTTAATTAATTGCCTCAGCTATCCTGCCATCGGTGTATATTATTAAATTATAAACTAAATGGTTCTAGGATGAATAAAATTTTATTCTATTTGTTGCCGTAAGTGAGCGTTTTTGGAAGCATAGAAACGGTTTGAATGTGACTATTTTTCTCTCGTTCGCTACATTTAAACGAATTAAATAATCCATAATAGAATTTAATTTGATTTTTATATTAGAGAATGCTTTTATTTTATTTAAAAAAATCGAAAGACGATGTGGTTTACAATCATAACAGAAAATGTCAAAATTACTTCGGGAAGATAACGGAAAAATTTTTGAAAACTCGTTTGTTTTTGAAAATATATTACTATTGCTGCTTTTTTATCTTAAACTTTAAGTAAATTCTACTAAATATTCTTATTTATTTGTATGCTTTTTATTTATTTAAAAATTTGTTAAGAATTATCAGAAATTAATCTGATATTTTATTAAGACAAATTGTAAGAATCCTATCAGAAGTTTATCTGATTTTATAAATCCAAATTGTTCAATGTCACACCAAATATCTAAAGTTTCGTAAGATATAGTTCAGCTACTATTGATTAGTGATATACTGACAGTTAAACGCACAAAAGGAGTGAGACAGATAAATCTAACATCTGACTTTCTTCTTGTTACAAATAAAGTGCTTAATTCGCTTTCATTTTCTATGTTATAAATTTCGTCAATTTGATATGAGTTCACACCTTGCCAACGGGCTAGCCACGTGGAGTTTTCCGAATTTTCTTCACATATTTAAACAGATCTGTAACACCTAAACAGGAGCCGGTTTTCTACAGAAAGTCCTCTCAGGAAGCAACTCCCCTTGATAGATTGTTCATATGTTGCGTTGTCATATCCCATCAAACCTATCTAACTACCATGATGGGTTTGGCCGTGCCAAAAATTAGGCTGCCAGGAGTGAGGGAGGAGGGCACGCCATTGAAAAGTACCTGGAATCATCTGCCCTAATTCGAACCCTGATTTCCAGAGCAGTAGACGAATACCTTAAGATCCCAGAAAGGTCTGTCCCTCAACCGCCATTTCTAATAATAAAATTATTTTTAATTACAATTAATGTAACAAAAACACATAAATTAAGGCATATACACAGGCAATATCTGAAAATTATTCTAATTGTATTCGGGATATTTGAAAATGTCTACATCATTAAAAGTTTAACTATCGATTTTTGTGAAATTAATAATTCACTACATGTATTATTTATTTAAAAAGAAAAACAAAGTAATTCTAAACATCATAAATGATAATTACGTATATGTATACTTATTATTTCCTTTAAATTATGAATTTATTTAATATAAACAGAACAATACGTAATTATCATTTATGAT